>NW_009736537.1:262-2145 GCF_000703405.1 Apaloderma vittatum | reverse complement strand
CAGCAAGTAATAACTGAAGCCTGGGGGGTGCAGAACGCTGCTGGCTCTGAGGGGTGGCAAAAAGGAAAAAAAAAGAAAGGAAACCTTTGCACTTGAGCTCGGTACGTAATTAGCTGTGTCACTTTCTGGAGAGCGGGCACCGAGTGCCATGAGGTGGGCGACACTTGGTGCGGCCGGGACCCTGGTGGCGGCGGTCACAGGGCTCGCCCTCCTGCTGTGACACCCCGACTCCCGGGCCCAGCACATCCTCTCGCCCAGGTCTCCTTGGCAAGACCCCTGTGGGGTGGCTGCGCTCATTTCGGGTGTGAGTCCTGGGCAAAGAGGGACAGCGGCTGTGCTGGGCGCAGCCTGAAGGCCGGCTCAAAACACGTTCACCCTCGCTTGAGGTACCCACGGATCAGTCGGGTGTCCTCTGGCAGCCCTGGGCTTGTCTGTCTGCGGGCAAGTAAACAAGCAGAGAACAGCTCACTGTGGTTCCGCAAATGGGGTGGCACCAGTTTTTAGGATTTAACAACAGGTTTCGCGGCGTTGGGTGCTGGTTCTGTTACAGTTTCAGCGTTTGGGATCACCAGAAAATCTCTGCTTCCTAGTCAAAAAAGACTTTACGTGTCTTTACAGACACGTTGAAAAGGTGGCCCAGAGTCTCCCAACACAGGAGAGCAGATAAACAGTATCCGTATTTATTACTGCTAAAATTCTCATCCTTTTAAAATCAGCAGCAATGTGGGGAGGAGGTGAGAGAAATCTGACACATTTTTGTGAGCCATAATGCTAGCAGCTTGGTAAAAGGCAGCATTCTCAGGAGGTCTGACCAGTGCTGGTATGCCTGGAAGCACCAGGCAATAAAGAAAGATTATGCAAAAATCCCCAAATTCCAGAAAAGAAAACATGCTAAGAGGTGTCTTCCAGTGTAACTAAAGAATATACAGCAAAGCAAAATAGACATATAGTCCTTACAAATTTACTTTTGTTAACAGATGAAAAATACAAGACAGAGGACTATCTGGTAGTAAAATACAGGCAGAATTAATCTGGATAAACATTTCGGGCATGGCTGTGCTGTGAAAAAGGCGTGCTGTTCTTGCAAGGTTTGATACAAAGTGTGGCTAATGTAGCTGAGTCCTGCTCTCCTGCTTTGATTCTCGTGTATTTAGTGCAGAACTGCTGTCTGGTTTACTAGGAAAGAAAAACACTAAAAACAAGCAGAGCCAATTTTGATTGGAACAGGCAGGATTAAAATGCAGGATTATCCCTGCAAAGGGCTATATCGGGTATGCGGCTCACTGACCTTTTTGAGGAGCGAGCATGCGTGGAGTTGTGCTGGAATAAATCCTAATGCCCGTGAACTTCCCGCGAGCAGGCGAACACGCACACAAAGGGCGTCCTGGGCAGCGCTCGTGGTTACCTGCGATCAGGACCGGGGTTCAGGTGTCTGTGTGTGTGCGTGTATACATTTCATTCCAGTTCTCAGCCCAAATAGTGTCTTTTTATGAATATGTGCTTGGAAGTAACGTTCCTATAGGTTCTGGTGATATAAATAATGTATGTGGAGAAGCTCATAAATGTAAGCTTGAATTTTCCTCAGTAGTTTTTGTTCTCAATCACCTTGATGAAACAATCTTGAAGGCGCTCTCCTTTCCGTGGCATTTGGAATGAGTCCCTGACAGGCTGATTTTCCACCCCTGTTGTGATGCTGCTTTCTCTAGTTAATATTCCTCTGTAAGTGTCGTACCAAAGTAAACCAAAGGAGCCCAGCTCATGACACTAAGGCTGCATTTGCATTAATTATGCAGTCAGGGCTGGTGAGAAAATGCTGTCACAGAGAGAGAGGCAGTAAATGAGAACCCTCCGAGTGCGCCTGAATGAAGAGCATTAAGTTCATT
>NW_009736537.1:0-231 GCF_000703405.1 Apaloderma vittatum | reverse complement strand
GGGAGGGGGGGGAGCCGCTCAGGCTGGGGAGAGGGAACAATGGCATTTCTCTTGTCGGCTCGCCCGCGTTATTGTTCTGCGGCTTAATGACTTAAAGGCAGAGTGGTTGCGCTGACAAAAAGACAGCCAGCATCCCTTTGGTATTAATAACGGCAATAATAATTAATAATACCCCACTAATCGGGAAGCACATGCCAGCCCAGACGTTGGCGAGGCTGGGCCGCGGCCTTC
>NW_009736536.1:0-536 GCF_000703405.1 Apaloderma vittatum | reverse complement strand
AAAATGCAGTTACGGGTTTGGACGCCAAAAGTGTGGCAAGAAGGCTCCATGTTGCCCACGCACAGGGGAGCGGCTCTGAGTTTTTCTTGCACTTTCACCAGCTGGGGAAAGGGCTCCAGGGGGTATAAACCAGGCTGGGTGTGAAAGAACCATTTCAAGTCAGGACCCATAAGAGAGGAAAAAAGACATTAATTTTCTGAATTCAAAGAGGTCTTCTGTTTTGCTGGTTTGTTTTTTTTTTTTTGTTCTCTGTTGACCTGCAGTAGTTTAAATTGGCATATTTCCAGATATTTGGCTAGCAGGGACTCGGCAGTCTTTTTTTCTTCTTCTTTTTTTTTTTTTTCCTTTTTCCTGCTCGGCTACGTGTACCTTAGCGCTGTGCACGCATATGGGTGCCAAGAGGGGAATCCCAGCAGAGGCCCCTGAGAAAAGCCACCCTGGAGAGCTGGGGACGCTGCCCCGGTGCCCGGTACCTGTGTACCGCAGATAAAACGGACGGAGCTGAGCCCAGCGCCGAACTTCTCGAGGGCCTCCAC
>NW_009736535.1:0-10612 GCF_000703405.1 Apaloderma vittatum | reverse complement strand
TCAGGGCTGCTCTCAACCCACTTTGTTCCCACTTTGTATTTGTGCCTGCGATTATCCCAGCCCAGGTGCAGGACCTTGCATTTTGACTTGTTGAAGCTCATGGAGTTTGTACTGGCCCATTTCTCAAGCCTATCAAGGTTCCTCTGGATGGCATCTCTTCCCTCAAGTCCCAATGTCTAATCCCACATGGTGAACACTTCCAGGAGAACTGTGATGACACAGTACAGGCCAATATGCCAGCCAAATACCATTACAGAGGAGTGACAAAAGGTCTATAAATTCCACCCGACCTAAATTGGATTCCTCTTTAGCAGGGTAGGATTAGCTGTTGCTTTTTGTTATAAACCATCTGAAGTTACTATGCAGATGATACTTAAAACATATGGTGCCCAGGTACACCACACTGGGACAATTGTTGTAACTGCTGATGGGAGGGCTATGAGCCTGTTTTTGCTGCAAGCACTGTTTAGCTCTGCAGATTACATCATACAGATTGTTTCTATCTCTGGCATGGCCTGCATGTATACTTATCCACCTCCACCTATCTGCTTAGACAAATCAGCAGTGGGAAAAAAAAAAAAAGGCAGACAGCATATAAATCCATCTGCACTGAATTACAGAAGAATTAATATTAAACATCGTGCAATGGAGAAGTACTTTAGATCTCAAAATGGAACAAGTCCCATCTAGAGAAGCAGGGAATCCAGTCCACAGCAGGAACAGAAAAACTGAACACTCCTACATGTTTAAGCACAGCAGATACCAGTGGTATACATTACAAAACAAAACCAGCAAGTATTCAGCTGACTACTCAATTCTACTATCCGTCACTATTGTGTCCCACTGTTAGTCTACATGATCTTCTTCAACTGTTGATTATGAGGTCCCTCTTTTCTCAAACACAATGGCATTGAAATTCCATAGTTTATTGCAAGGGGATGTAAATGAGGTCAAAGAGGAAGCATCTACTCAGCTGAATAAATCAAATCTTTTTCACAGCAAAAGAATACTCAAACAGGCCAGAGAAAAAATGTCAAAAAAAAAATTTAAAAACCCAAAACATTATACTCAAGGGATAATGATATCACTGTTCTTCTCCTCAAAAGAAAGATAATCATTAAGCTGGAGGATTTTTCAGTCTTAGCATTATCACACATGACCTGGTAGTATTTGAATGAGGCAGAGAGATGGCCTCTCCTTGTCAAATATTGCATTTGCACCGGTACATTTTTTTCACATGTAGCTATAAGTAGGAGCAGGTGTGGGTTTCGGTTGAATTCTGCTTTCCCATAAGCTTTAGAGTATGCAGCTTTCTGAGTTGTGATGTTTGCCATAATATGTCCTCAGAACAACCACATAGAACTCGTGTCTTTTCATAGTATGGGAGGAGTTCCAGTTATTCATAATGCCTAGATCCTGCACAGCTGTAATTCCAAGTTTTTCCTAGAACTGCAGCCAAGATGTAGAGATTTGTAACAGAAGTATTGAGGTCGGTAAGAAATAAATATGAATGGAAATGTGTATATGAGTGAGAAAGCACCAGAAGAAACAGCAGAACAAGCGTTAAAATATAACCTAATGAAGGCAATTTCCAGTCAAACACACTGAGGAACATGTCCAACCCAGACAATGTGCAATGTGATAAGACCACATCAGAAATGACTCATTAACGGTAGATACTCTGAGAACAGAAGAATGGATGCAATCAAGGCTGTAGAACATCATATACAATGTACCCTCCTGTTATCACAACAGGAGGATAACAGCAAAACATTATTCCTGAATGGACATGAAAGATTTGTCCACAAATTAGTTCATCACTGCCAGTCATGAAGAACCCCAAAGCTGTGACAAGAACTCAGTAGCCTTGTGTCACACACAGTGCTAGACTACTCAGACTTGGTGCTTATGAGTAAGTGGAAGTAAGAGTGTAAATGAAGACAATCAGTGAGAGAATGAGCATGAGTAAAATCAACTTACTCAGAGCTTTTGCAAATAACTTTCACCTCCTCCTTCCTTTTAGATCTGACCTGTTTTACTACATCACTCACCAGCAAGTCTCTCTGTATAATGTCTGTACTAACACTGTACAGGCAGGTCCACAATGGTGGCCTGTCCTATAAGGATTTTAAAGATTTCAAAAGCCTTCATACCAGATAATAAAGTAATCTGGAAATTAATATTCATCCATATAATATTAGCAGCTTCCTTTTCCTTGAAGGACTTTTTCTTATAGCACACATTCCTCAAAACTTCTTGGACAATGGGAAAGAGCAGAGCTTTTCCATCTTCTTGAACCCAGACCAGAAATAACTGTAGATGAAATTAAAGAACACCTACCAAGCAAGCTGAAACACTGATTACTTTCAAGCCTTCATCAGCTGGCTGGGTTAATTTAGAGCCATGTTATGCAGTGGTGGGAACAAACTGCTTGTTAGTAGTGTGAACAAGGAGGTTCTGAAATATTGTGTAAGTTTAAAAAACAGCAGCTATTATTTTAACAGCAGTAATTTTCCAGTTACTTTGGTAAGCACACCACCCAATGTGACTTGAAGACTGAAGAGTGTAAGAACAAGGTATTTCAGGAGGTCAAGTTTCCAGGCAAGCAACCAAGCTTAGAAGAGCTGCCAAAGTCCTTCTTGAGAGTTTATGGTGAGAAAACAACAAAGCTCTTCGGGAAAAATAACCTAGGAGAGCTTCTTTCTCTAAAAGTTGCCATGCAAGGATTAAACATGGAAAATTCTTAATGAGCACTGTGATTGTTTTTCATTTGACACAGAGAGTAACATAAAGCAGATGTTTCTGAATAGCTACCTTTATGGAAAGGAGACCAGGGATGGATGAGGGAGAAAGGCAGTCAGACACAAACACTGTGGCTTCGGAGTACAAATTTATTTACGGTATGTACAACTGAGAAGCAAAAAAAAGACCCTAAAAAACAGTAAAAATATTTTCCAGAAAGGACCCAAGGCATACATTTAGCTTTATTCTATGCATGTTAGCAACAGATAGATGTTAAACAGATGTTTATTGTAAAAATACCCATAATAATACATCTCCAGATATAGGCTTAATAAATAACCAGCTTGCATGCAATATTTAAAGTAGAGGAATAAATGTTGGAGGAAAAAAGTTCCAAGACAGAGCAATTAAAACCAAAGAGATGGATGCCTACTCAGCAATGCAAATACATTGATAAGATCAAGTGCCACTCTGGAAGACAGTGTGACATAGTACAAAAGTGCTGAGTGGTGAAAGATGTCTGTATTACCTAAAGAAATTAGTAGTTTTGAACTCCAGAAGCCTGCAGAGATTTCTAGCCTTGGGAGCAAGACAGCAGATCAACTTCAAGAGCACAGTTCTGATTGTGCATGAAACACAACTCAGAGATCTTATACCTAGAGATCAGACTAGGACCAAAGCCAACAATCACAGTTTCAAAAGCACTGACACAAAAAAGAATTAAATGTTTGCACTTGTAAATACGAAACTGTATCAACTGAATGTTTCTGTGAACTGTCATTACTGAAAACCAAACTAAGTTTTATAGAATATTGCATATTTATGCATTTTTTTATTTGACTTAATTCTGCATCACTTTTATTTCTGTTGGATTTTCTCTGGATTCCATTAGGATTTCTATGAGGGCAGGAGCAGACATAACATATATGAGAAAAGGAGGTAAAGGACACTGATCAAATGTTGAGGGAATTCAGAAAGTTCAGCTGAAGAGTAAGAACATTCCAAAACTCTCATTTGATATTTCAGTGTCTTTCTTGACTGCAGACTGATTCCTGCATGGCCCCTAGTCATTGGCTAGAACATTAAAGAAATAAATTCTCTGTGAGCCTCTTCCTTCCGAAGTATGATTTTAATGAGAAAATATTTGCACAGTTTTTGTATTTTTCTACCCTGTAATTTATAGATGGTGCAGGAATGTTTGGTTAGTTCATAGCCAGCTCTATAAGCATCAGAAGACACCATGAGAAGGATTACAAAGTATGTTGTACTAGAAAGTCATTACATTCTCAGGGACGAAGAGACATTTTTGCAGATGTTCCCAGTCCATAAACTTAGGGGACATTATTTCTTTGGCTTCGCTTTTTCCCCCCTCCTCCTTTTTCTATTTAACAATTCTCAGCCAAATCAGGAGAAAGCATGCAAAGTATTAATCAGTGGTTTCTGTTCTGCCCACAATAAATACGAATAACAAATTGAGCACCCATTAGAGCAGTGCAGGTACTTCTTGTTCTGGCTGGATGCTTGGGATGACTCCAGTAATATCAGCAAAGAACCAGGAACAAATGACAAGATTCTGACTGCAGAAGTGAAGGATTAATATCACAAGTTTAGTTTCTAGAAGTGTATCAGTGTGCTTGAAGAGCAGCGAGTTAGTGGATGAAACAGTGATGTCCGTAGGCAAAACGCTGGAAACTAGATTTCCCAGAAGAAAATAAAACAGAAAGAATTAAACATTTCATTCTAGAAGAGGTTACAGACATATAAAAGTATCAGAAATATAAAGGATACACAGTCTCATTCCAAGTAAGATACACTACTGGAAATGCCAGTTTCCACTTAAGAACTGATTTATCACTAACAATAAAAGCCATATCCAGATTATGTCAGCCAGCAAGAGAAACACACTAAAGCAAGAAGTCATTTGTCACCCAGTGAAAGGCACTGTGTCCTCTCTGTTCTGTGATAAAGAGTGAAAAGAGACCAAAATGTTCACCTAGAGGACATCTAGAAGTGAAAAACACTTTCTACACATGTCTGTGACAAGATGGTTCTTTTAGGAGCAGACATCAGGAAGGGGATTATTTTCAGAAAAATGAGACAGCCATATTTTTAAGCATTGAAAATTAAAGTCTAGGAAAGAGGAAAGAGCTTATGCAAGGAGTCACATAAAGACAACAGTAGACAGCCAGACAAAAAAACCTAAGTGTTTAAAAGAGTCCCTTTGGAAAGACTTTCTCACAAAGTAAGTATTTATTTATTATAATACCAGTACTGTGTGTAATGCAGACACAGATGGTGCGTCTACATCTGCATTTTAGTTCAAATTAGAATTGCAGTTTTCAAGTAAATCTCATTATTCACTCTATTTAGCATGCATAGGTTCACATAGATCTCGTGAAATGGACTTCATGGATTTTAGCTGAAACCCTAAGACATACTCCAGCAGCACACCTGATGCAGTAATGAACGTCTGTGCCAGAGAACCTGACTGCAGCAAAGAAAACCTTGACCAGACATTTCCTTGTGCATTTTTATCCCTGATCCCCTCAGATTTTTCATTAATTCCATATTGCCTTCCTTTCACTTAATGACCTTTGCCTTTAGCTGACAAAAATAAACTTTGTCACCTTCCACTGAGTTTTCATGTTCTCCTGAACAAGTCATCAAATATGCACATATGTCCTGCAGTTCAGTCCCTACTACCAAATAGCTTTATAACCTCACTTAGAAATCTGAACAGTGGAATATAAACCTGACATGTGAAACTTCTTACTTATATGTTTAGAAAAGTGAACTAGTGCCTGATGGTATAATTTTAACAGGCTCTTGTTGATTTTGTGTTAGGCCATAGATTATCTGGAATGCATGATTTCTAATTATTTAAATATCATAAAATACAAGTATTTCCTGAACACTAAGCTCTTATGCTTGCCATTATTTTGGCCAGAAATAAGGATTGCCTCACAGAAACCAGAATTTTGTTAGATGTACTGATCCCTTCTTAGGGGTATCTGAGACCCATGGCAACCCTGTCAATGCATTCCTACCCTGTGCTGCACAGAACACAGCATGCCTTGCCCCATGGACTGCAGGGTTGAGTTTAACCATGGCAGCAATCTGAAAAATGCTGTCAAAGAGATGCAAGCAGCCCACCTCGGGGAGGAATTTATAATTTCAGCTAGAAAAAGTGGTTGAGGTTTCAACTAAATTTTGCTAGTGGTAGAGACCTGTTAATATTAATGTTCTACCTTTAACAGTCTAGTCTGTCAACTTTTCCTCATGCACATAGTCTCAGTGAAGCAATATTACCAGGTCTCATAAATCTCTGGATATTTGATAGTTTTTCTAAAGCTTCAGAACATAGTTAAATAACTGCAAGAATTTAAACTTTCAACTTAATTTTGTTTCTCAAGATAGCCTGAAGCAATACTAAATGGATGATTTCTGAGACTCAACCAGCCAAAACAAAAAATAAAAACAATTCATTTTATAATTGTGATTTGAACACAGTTCAGAAATTCCATTCATGACTTTGTAGTGTTTTAAAATGGTGCTTAAAGCTGATAGAATGATGCATAGGAATAAGAAATGAATAGTTTATTCTACTACATGAAAACTCTATAAAATTACTTGATCTGAAACTACTTGGCATTACAAATGTAAACTTCAATTACCTAAAAAAGGGGATAGCAGGATTGTGATTGTAGCAGTATTTCAGCCCTTAGTGCTCTGAGCTATTTTCCGCTTTATCCAAAACTTAATGTAAATGTCTTAGCTGAGGTATTTCTATTTCAACCTCACTGGTCCTTCATGACTCACAGTTAGAGATTAGATAATTGGTATTTCCAGCATAAGAAAAATCAGAATATTAAACCAACACCAGCTCTCAACAATAAGGCAAAGAGAGAACTTGCAACTCACATGATAACAGAAGTGTAGTCTTGGCAGTTTATCATTGTAACTACAACAGCTTCTCAGCTGAAAATACAAAATTAAATGCCTTTGTGATGTGAAACGTAAAGATCCTCAAAAACAGTACACCTTTGCTTGGGGAAATCAGTCTCTGACCACTTTCAAATTGGACTTACCCTGCTATAGAGACAGCTTTTCATCCAAAGCTATTTAGATGGCCGTACAAATACCAGATGGTCTTTCTACCTAATTATCTCTACGAACTGAAGGGATTTCACTGTTCTGACAGATAGAAACCTTCATTCAGTCTACAGGTAACTTCAGCTGCAACATGAGGAAATACCTGCTCCAGTCACTGAGTGCTTTAACATGAGGAGGGGGCTTGATGAATTCTGCAAAGCAGCTCTGCATCTTGGCTCACAAAAAAATAGCTGCTCTCAATACAGCACTTTAGAAAAATACAGGCAGATAAGTGTCTTTAGACCCTTGGGTTTCTCCTGTAAATGCAGATCCCAGGGGTCTTTTTCTCACTCCTGTCATCCAGGGTGCCTCACGGCCACTGACAGTTTCCCTATCTCATACCTGAAGAGAAGATTTCATTCCAAAAGCCCCAAGAGAGAAAAAAAATAAAATTCATTACTGATTTTAAGTCTATCTTGTAATTTAGCTTTTTTTTAATTGGCATGATTTGGGTAAAGAGTACTTCCTATGATGAAGTTTATAAAACACCTTATGGATGGCTGTGTTTTTTAAGCAGTACTTCAGCTGAAATGTTAAATGTTAACACTCATTATAGTAAAAGTAGCAACAATCCTAGCAGGTTATATCACTATCTATTTTCTAGTAAACCATTAAAATAGTTTAATTTAATTGGAAGTGTTAGGAGGTTTTAAAAATTAGATAAAATGTCAGACCTATGAATTTCAGGTTGCTACAGTCTCCCTCCTCTATCAGTTCTATAAAGTCACAGATATTACATGGGAATGGTCTGTGCTTCCCCACTAACCTAAGATTTTTGTGCTCTTACTGAACATGTGAGTACTGAGATGCTCAAGGGGAACAAATGAGACTGCGTCTTGGAGGTCCAAGTTAGCAGAAATCTACAGCCATTCTCCATACAGTAATCTCAAAGGGCAGCAGCAAATTAGCAAAAGCTGAAAAGCAGCAGCTATGGACCCATGATAAATTCAGTCTGGCCCTAGCTAGTTTAGTCCTGACTTTCTGTCTTCCTTTTTCCACATGCTGAACTGTTACAATTTGATTCAAACAAAAAGGACAAATTGTTAAAGTTCAAAGCTCCAAAGTACTGACTTACAGGACAGTCAGTTAACAGTAACACTCACTAATATGACAAAATAGGGGTATATATTACATAAAATTTTCTCTTTTTTAAAATGTAGTATTACTGAAAAAAACTTTAAAATCACTGTTTCTTTCTGTCAGAAAAAAAACACCTCCAGAAACCTATTAAAACAGAGGTACCATGTTATTGGGCTACCATATGGAAAGTGTTATATATGAGGATCAACAGTGACTGAATTATTTTTGTTACAGGTTAATGCAGTCAAGCAGTGAAAGATTTGTGCTTTAGTATGCAGAGACATAATATGAGGGGGAAAAAAAAGTCAAAATCTTTTTGGCAGGACCACTGATACTAAAGAAAATTACATCAAAAGCCAGGAAGTTATAAAATTCCTCAGTAAAAACCACACAGCAATCTCTTACTACATTCGTTCGTAAAGCTGTGGGAAATGGCAATCCCTGATACATACATGGATTGCATAAGGATTAATTATAACAGTCCAGGTGGGAAAAAAGGGCTCATATAGGGGGCGGCATTATCTATTAGATATTTTGTGGGGGGTTCTTCACACAGGACTTGCAGCACTTTTCAGCATTCAAGGTTTAATTTGAAAATGTAAGCCATTCCTTTCTGTCAGAAGGAATACTTGAAGTATGGCAAAGAAAGGGGCAAACCTAGCTCAACTCTTCCACAGCCTCAGTAAGCTGCCTTCCGTCCCACTCTTCCATCCCTGACGTGGAGGAAAAAGCAGACTGACAGATTCCCGTGTTCACGCAGTGATACTGAAACGCTCAGAGTGTGAATATATCTCACTAGTTATTTTTATCACACCTTACAGATTTATCAGTTGGTGGTGTGAGGTAGAAAGAAAAGCCATTGGCTAAGGCCTGTCCCAGTGTCACAGGTTACAGGCTCCCACATAGGCTTTGCAAAAAGAGGCCCTTTGGTTGTAAAATCCTTAGAGAAAATAAAGAAGGTAACCTTTAATTTTAGAAGTCAGCTTTCTGACAGTAATGGACTCACAGGATGTTACAAAAATAAAGATCAGTAAAGCTAACACAGCACATCAGGTATAGTGAGTGTTTTTTACAGCTGAATTTTCCATGCAGAACAAAGGTAGAAGTTTGGAAGAAATGCTGTTTGTGTACTGTTCCATATAGTATCACTAGGAGTTGTAATTATTACTGTCTTGGTTGCACTGATATGGCATTTTCAGAAGCACAAAGACAGGTCATGCAGGATATCCTATTCAACATTTTCGGAATACAGAAACCCTATTTAAATAGCCAAGCATGTGTAGATCTAGTTGCCTGCATTTCAGGGAATGTCTGACGGCACAGTTTCTACTATAAGTGAGGTTAAGACAAGAAGGCTGCATGTTTATACCGCTGTCAGTGCCAGCTCATGGCTCTGCAGGGACTGACTACCTGAGGCTTTTCTACATTGGTGGGAGGACTTTCAGCCCTGTCCACTGCCAAGGTTCTGTGCTGGGAGCGTCTGAACTGCTTCTGTGTCTCTTCAGAGCAGACTTATCTTGAATACTGCTCAATATTTTAACAGCAAGCCCATCATCAGGTAATACATGAGCTCTATGATTCTCTGGATTACTACTTCCTTGTGATTGCACAGGTTGTCACCTTCCGTCAAGCTCGCCTCTGTAATAGCTGTTCTTTACACTCCCTGGCGTAATTCTGGAACTGTTCAGCTATGAATGGGCTCAGAATCCAGTGGCCAGATACTTTCGGTAAGAACACTAAATCTGACTATTCCATGCTTTGCACAGGTGCTATGCTATCTCTGCTGATTCTGGCTCCCCTCTCCATATGCTTGATACAGCAGAGTTATGTTCACAAGAACAACTCTCTAGAGCTTGGGACTGGGAAAATTTTTTGTAGTAGGATCTGGAAACTGGGAACAGAGTCAATGCTTTGTGACAATTGACAAAAAGTGTTTAGCAAATAGACTAGTGTGAGCATCAGTTTAAAAAAAATTGTTAAAAAAGAGACATCCTTCTCTTGCTGGGTGCTTTTGTAGTATGAGGAAGGCACCGACGGATGGATGCAGACAGAACATAGCTTACCAGTGTTGCACTGGGAAATTTTCTGGCAAGCACCAGTCACATCTTAACCAAGTTTCCCCATCACTCCAAAGAGAGAAGAATTCTTTATTATCAATAATAATTATAATAATAATCAAAAACAACTACAAAACCCAGGACTCCCCAAATGCAACCATTATCCTAGGAAGTATACTGTATAATGGGATATAATGTAACCCATTAGCAGCTTAAATAAGCACTTTGCATGGAGGCAAACTGCCATCAAGAAGCTTAGATTAGGTGTTAGGAAGTTTTCACTACCAGGGTGGTGAGACACTGGCACAGGCTGCCCAGGGAGGTGGTGGAGGTTCCACCCCTGGAGATGTTCAAGGCCAGGCTGGATGGGGCTCTGAGCAACCTGATCCCGTTAAAGATGTCCCTGCTCACTGCACGGGGGGTTGGACTAGGTGACCTCTAAGGACCCTTCCAGCCCAACGCATTCGGTAATTCCATGATTCTATGAAACAAAGTTTGGCCACGGAAGCTCCTGCAACCGAAAGGCGGACACTGCCAGATTTTCCCTGCAAATGTTCTTTCCCTGCGAGGGAAACCCATCG
>NW_009736534.1:16001-18858 GCF_000703405.1 Apaloderma vittatum | reverse complement strand
GCCCTGCCCAGCCCTGCCCTGCCCTGCCCAGCCCTGCCCGCGACCGGGTCTGAGGCGGACCCATACCGGACCGCTTCTCTCCTCTCCAAATCGTGCAGGGTCTTGTGCAGCAGGAGGTGTCTTAGTGCTGAGGGTTTTCACGGAGCGAGTTGTTTCTTTTGGATTCTGTCTTGGCATTATTAATGCACTTTACAGCAAACTCAAATCCCCATTTCAAGCGTTAATCATCTTACTTCGCTGGCCAACTTGCATACCAAAACAAAGAGTGTGTTACCAATGAACCCAGCTATTGTACATACTAAGCCATGGTTTCTCCTGCATATAGCGCACAGTATTCCCAATTCTGTCTCGTCTCAGATAGTGCTGTACCACACTCCCAGCTCCTTTCTCTACCTCTGCCTCTCATAGTCAATTTCTTGGCTGTTGGGCAAAATCACTCTTCAGAACCAGGCGCGGTGCCCAGCTAGGTTTCCTAACTTCTCAAAAACAAACAAATGTCTGTCTTATGGAAAAGAGACTTGTTTATCTGGCTTTAAAAAGTGATTTACAAAGGATTATGTTGACTGTTTGAAAACAAAATTTCATTGACTTATATAGTGACAAAATGTCAAAATTATCTATTGTTCTCTTTCTGCTATAAGCTAGCTCTTGATACACTGCCTTGGTTGCTGCTTTATTTTGTTTGATCAATAAGTATTGATCAGACTGGCTATATGTGACTGCCTTGTAGTGTCATCTTGAAATGTCAGATGTTGCTCTAAACACTTTTTTTATTGTGCTGCTTTATTACTGAGATTATCTTAGACTTTGAAAAATCTCTATTTCTCACATCTGTCTTGATATCTTTACCAGAGACGTTTGGACTGATCAGATATGACTGCTCTTATAGAAATAAATTGATTTGACTTGGTATGTGTAGGTATAGTGTTTTTGTTACCTATGGGCCCAGGTCCTGAACAATGGGTACGGTACACTTGATTTCAGTGCCTCCAAATCCTGCTTTATCCTTAGGGTTCTTTAACAGTTATTGGAGTCTGGCAAATCTTACTAAAATGTAAAACCATTGCTGCCTGTGGCTAACTTCCTTCCATCCCCTTATGGGGGACTAATGTAGGCCCAAGTGAAGAGAAAGGTCCATGGCTTCTACTTCTCTACAAGACCTCGGTCATCATAGCAGAGGAGAACCTGTGATATGTGCTGACTCTACAGTGGAGGTGGCCACCCAGGCAGGGAACAGGAGATAACCAGCCTCTGCAAACTCTTTGAAGGTGTCTATCACATGCAGTTCACATTATTATCTTTTGATTCTTGTGTCTGAAGTATCTCACGTGCTGTACCATGCAGAAGGGGGTTAGTTCCAGGGGTTGTTGGTTTAGTTCTGTGCTTCTGTTCAAGTCTTTGTAACCTTATGTCTGGATCTAAAACCCACTGAACTTTCCTGATTTGAGAGGTGCTCTGATAAAATACAGGTATCTCTGCAGAAGAGATCCTTAATGATGATGTTCAAGTACTTTGATATAGATGTTAAGATAGACTTTCTTCTATTCAAAATAAGCAAATGCTAGAAAGTTTTTAATAGTTTTCTGCTCCACAAAGCAAAAATACTAGTGTCTTGGGGGTGGTATTTAGTACAGTTTTTTTCTTCAGAATGTAGGATTCTGTTTCAAAACATTGTGTACTGTCATGATGATTAAGACTTGCTGATTGCTTGCTCAGCACTCCCACCACCATGTGCTACATGGGCGGTCTTACTGTGAATCTTGTGTTCAGAAATATTTTCTTGAAGTGTCTTCACTTAGAGGCTCTTCACATAGTTTATGGCTGATACCTTTTTGTAGGCATTGTGGATTCTTGTGTCTCTGCAGATTTCAGGTGACCCTAACTCAGGGTTTCACCAGAGTTTCAAAAACTTTCCAAATAGAACTTTTGACTCATTGTCTTTTGAGTTGTTGTCCAGGTGTTTAGAAATAAAATAACTTCCTTACCATGCCTGCCTTGGCATGCCTATGAGGACAGGGGATGCAAATCTGAAAATGTGCCCCTTTTGTTGCATTCTGTGCATATGCCCGTAGATGCTGATAGCTCTCCACAGAAGCAGAACAAGTGCCTGCAGCTCTTTATTTGGGTCATCACTCAAAAGATAAACATAAGGCTACGTGTCAATGTGCTACCCTGCTATATTTCAGGGCTTCTACAGAGTGTTTGTTTGGCTTGGCTTGAAGTTTGCAAAGACTCTATTACCTTTACGGTATACAACAATGGTGTTTCACCAGTGAATTTTCTTCCTGAAAGGAGATGAGTTTTGGCAGGTCCTTGCAGAACCTGTGAGGTAGTTCTGCAGTTGAGAAGCTGCATGATGCACCATGAAGCAGGGATCCAAATAGCATTGACACTCTGCTCTGCTGCAGAGCTTCCTGTTCAAGCTCGAGGAATTGACCGTGTCTCAGCCTTGCAGTTGGGTAACACGTGCCAAAAGCCTAACCAATGGGACATGAAAGTTGCAATTGGAAAATCTGGGTAGTAAGTCTGAGCCTGCCTTGGACAGGGTGTTCTGTATTGGGGGGAGATCACCAGTGTACAGAGGGCCTGGATTTGCTTCTTGGCATCTGTTTCATGAGGACTTGAGTTCTGTCTTGTCTGTCTGTGCAGAGAGACATTAGCTAAGACAGAGGTGGGGTGCCAGGCAGTGGAGAAGGGGGAGTTGTTGCCCACCTGCTTTTTTTTTCTCTTGGGTGATTTACACAAGTAGAATAGGTTCCACAAGAGGGAGTTTAATTTCAGAACATCATCAGGCATCACTCCTACAACACTTGCCTAAATCTAATCCTTAGGGTTTTTTTGGTTAAAGCTTTTCTGC
>NW_009736534.1:0-15970 GCF_000703405.1 Apaloderma vittatum | reverse complement strand
AGGCAGGAATGTTTCTCCTTCTGTTGTCAGTGAAGTAGTTCTAAGCCTTCCTTGGGCAGTTAGTCTGAAATGCGGCCATTTGAGTTCTGTTGTACCACCTAGAGCATTCTGCTTGCTGAAGTCTGTTATGGAGTTCCTATTTCTGCCACAGATTTCCTTAATGGTAAGGAAGGTGAGTGTCTTGTTACCAGGTTTGGTAGTTTCATAGTAAGTTTCTTTAGCCAAGAGTACTTAAGAGTCATAATGAGGGGAACCAGCTGTATGTCTGATAAGTGATGTATTACAGTCTTTCTGATGTATAACCACCAGAATGGAAACACCTAGTGATAAAGGAGAAGCTGAAGAGGCCAATGGTAGACTTCCATGAGATTTTACAGAACTGTATAGACAAATAAAGACAGAATTACCACAATGGACAACTGTGGTCATCTTGAATTATACACAGATGTAAATGTTGTCCAGGTCAGAAATGTGTGGCTGATTTCTGGCCTGACATGCCTTTCAGGAGGCTGAGAACGTTGCTTGCAGGCAGATGAACTGCTTCCTGGGAGTCTGAAGGAGGACTTGCAGAGGTCAGCATCCCTACCTGCTCAAGCCTGTCTTCTCTGGCTAGTTTTCCAGTTGATGGTAGGACTGGCTGGAATTGTATTCTAGATATTTCTGTGGCTTTCTGCTGACTGTATATGGAGCACTGGATGACAAGCTGTTTACTACCATAAAGCCTGCCTGAGCGGGTGCCACAGTTTTCCCTTCTTTGCCTCTTTTCTCTGCTCTCATGCTTGATGAGGCAGTGATTCTTTTCCTTCACCAGTCTTATCCTAAATAGTTCTAATCTGATTAACCACAGAGAAGCATTATCCCTGCTTTACAGACAGGAAACAGAAGTTTAGCCATGGTCTGAGGATATCCATCCCTGTTAGGTGTCATTTGACATCATCTAGGACTGAAAGCACCACTAACGAGATACTAATGAAGATGATTATGGAATAATCCTTGCACCTATTTCTGTAGTTCCCTACCAAAATATGGGGGAAAGGGGGAAGTGAAAAAGTGACCAAGAAAGGAAACAATTATTCTGTACTTCACCTCAGAAAAAGTTTGCTTACATATAAAAGCCCCTCTAGACTTAGCTGCAGTAAGTTGATAGTATAACTGTAAAACTCTTCTAACATTCAGGGTTTCTTTCTCCCTTTAAAGGAAGATGTAGATTCTTTTATGAAACAGCCTGGAAATGAGACAGCAGATGTAGTTCTTAAGAAGTTGGATGAGCAGTATCAGAAGTATAAATTTTTGGAACTTAATCTTGCTCAAAAGAAAAGGAGGTAAGTCATAATTTTTGCAGAATTGGGAAATGTTTTTTAAAAATAAGTCTATTTTTTAAAGTATCCCAAGGAGTAAAAATTCAATGCTAAAAGAGATAACATTTGCAGTACTTTCAGGAAAGCCAAGCTGTTTTTTACTTTGTTCTTCCTGAGAATTACATACAAAAGAATTTACAGTATTGCTGAAAGGGTCTTAGCCTTTAAGGCCAAAAAGTACTGCTACAGTCTCTTTTTGTCAGTCTAGTGTAAATAAGAATATGTTTTTGTCACGAGTACTGTAACCAGTCTGTACCTTTTGGCATAGTAATCTCATCTCATCTACCTTCAGTAGCCTTGATCTGAAGCTGGGCAAGAGGCAAATTTTTAAAGAGTAAATCAAAGCTTCCAGTAATATTTTATTTAGGTTGAACTTCTTTCCCTCATAATTTCTGCCTGGAAGCCTGCTTTGGCAGTCGCTGCTGCCTGAGCCTGCTGGCTGCAGAGCAGGAGGCCAGCGGGGATCCCAGTGTCTCTGCTGGCATTGCAGGGGCTGTCGAGGAGGGGCTGACCCTGAGCTTTTAATAGTGCCGGGCTTGTACCTCTAAACCATTTTTATGACTGGTGTGTGGACCTCAGAAGAAACACACTTGTCTTGTTTTACCTACAGTGAGTTTTATCCGCATTTCTGCTAAGGTTTCCCTCTCCTCCAGGGAGATCAGAAACATGCCAAAGTATGCCATTTTAGCCAAGAGGTGTCTGTTACTCTTAATATGTGTTTGAAAGCTGTGTATATAGCTCTACATCAGAGAAACAGTGAGCCTCTGTGAGAAGAGGCAGGTGAAGCTGCAGCTGAGATACTTTTTACAGGCCCTATCTTTCAGATCTGCATTTGTAACCTTGGAAAGCTGTTAAAGAGTTTCAAGTTTTAAAATGTTTAATAAAACTGATCACTTGTTTAAGAAGCTTTGTGTCTCTGTGAAATAATGAATTATGACTGTTGTTAATTCACAGGCTAAAAAGTCAGATTCCTGAAATTAAACAGACATTAGAAATTTTAAAACACATGCAGAAGAAAAAGGTAAACTATTTTGAATATCTAATGAGTATGAGAAAAGCTAACGACCTTTCCACCCTAACAGAACACATTGCAAGAAATGTTTTGGAGAGCACACTTAATATGCCTTTATAAATAACAGAATTGTTTTTAAAGGTATGTAGTACTTTTTGAAAGCTAGTTCAAAAAAAGTTAATGTTTGTAATGCAAACTTCACTTTTAATAGTGTATAGATTGCAGCTAAGCTGTGACTTCATCTCTATATAGATATTTTTGTATTGTTTTTAAATACATCTTTTTAAAATGCTTTATTAGTGAAGCTCTAACTTTAATGTTGAAGTAAAATTACATAGAATTCCACTAAAGTTAATACTGTATGAATGGCAAGAACCAGAAGAGTGTGCTCTTTACTGTAACTTTTAAGTCTTTGACATAAGTTTCCAATGAAAATAGCAATTTTAAGTTTTATTGTTTTTCTTAAGGATTCTACAAATCCAATGGAAACCAGATTTTTATTGGCAGATAATCTCTACTGCAAAGCTTCAGTTCCTCCTACAGATAAAGTTTGTTTGTGGTTGGGGGTAAGTAAAATGGAACTTTCTCTAAAACTGTTTAAATAACTTACAAAAGGCTTATAAAAGACAGTTGCTTATAAAAGACTGGTTGCTGTCTTATCTGTATTTCTGGTGGCTATGGGCATGATTCTGTTTGCATACACAGTGTCCTGTCAGCAGGGCAAATCTAACACGACAATTTCAGTGCATTAGTGAAGGTTTCACATTCAGTTTTATTTGGTGCCTGAAAAGTAGGACTTCAGAGAATTCTGGTTTTGCTAGATTGTTCTTTCCAAAAAGCATATTCATTAATATTTTTCTTATGGCTTCTATCACTTTGTGATTCAGATTACCATCCAGCATAGCCTGAGATGGGAACGTGCCCAGGAAAATAACTTAATTTGGCAAGTAGCTTCCCATCTTCTCTACATTATTCATATTTAGCGTCTTACTTTCCCTTTTCATTCATGTTGGGAAAGATAGGATTTCTGTTCCCTGCAGGTACCTGCCAGCATTTAGAGTGGAATTTATGCTAAAGACTGGTGAGTTCAGAGCTTGAACTATAGATTTCTAGGTACTTAAGCATTATCAAGTTGGGATATTTTGTATTTAGAGGCTTCATAACAGGAGGAGATAACCTGCTAATGTTTCTTTTCAGACATCTGGATCCCGGATGTTCCCAAATCCATGTGTTGGCCACTTGGTTAGGACAGAAATGTTGTTCACATGTACAGTATCCGGAGTGATTGGGCATTTACTCCCAACCTCTCCCATTTCTTTTCTATTATAAAAAGAGCAGTTTAGTCTTATGCCTGTTGCTTTTAGGAGACTGTCTTCACAAACATTGACTCTCACGAGCCTCCCAGGCTTCTTTTGTAATAGAGTATCAGGGAAAGTTCATCCTACTGATGGTTGATATGGAGAAGCTGTAATGAAATGCCACAAGCAGTATATTATATTTAGGTGTTCTTGGCCTTCTGCCTTTATCTTCCTTGTTGCTTACAGCCTGCATGTTGGGCTGTGTGTGTTACAATTATTGGGGAAATTATGTCATCCAGTTATTTTAAAAGAGTAATGGCGTATCTCCCTCTTGCAGCTCTGTGTTGCATTCCCTGGGATCGTGTCTACTATATGTGGCTGTGCTCAAGGCACAGTTCTTGAGTGGGACAAAGCTTCATTGATGCATCTTCCCTTGATACTGCTCTTTTATCTCTTTATGTAGTAGCTTCTTACTGAAATGAAGATTTGTAGTTTGAAAACCACCAAGGCATAGGATAGGACTTTTATACACATTGTATCTTTAAATACCTGCAGTACTTCTTGTTGATGACCATTAGGCTGCTTGTCAGTGTTCCACACAGAGATCCTAGGGGCAGTCTTGAATGCAACAAAAATTGTTTACAGAGTTGTGTGGCACTTTAAAGGTGCTGCTAAGAAATATGAAGTCTTTCACTTTTCAAATACAATGAAGATGAGATAGTGATATCTGAAAGGCTGAATGCAATCTGCCGGGAAATAATTCCCTTGTTACTTAGCTATAGGAAGAGAACTTTTTAAAGTTACCAGAAGGATTTGTTCCTCACTTACTGAAGTAGTGGAGGCCTCAGGAGGATTCTAGTATTGCTTGTCCAGAATCTTGTTGACTTGGCCTGTCAGGATGGCCTTTTGTTAATGGGATAAGCCGTAAAAAACAGCATATAACAGCTTATTCCTTATAATGCAAAAGTAAAGGCTTTTAATATTTGTTTTCTTTTTTAGGCCAATGTGATGCTTGAATATGATATTGATGAAGCTCAGGCTCTGTTAGAGAAGAATTTGTCACCAGCCACAAGAAACCTTGATCTTCTAGAGGAAGACCTGGATTTTCTTAGAGATCAGTTCACCACTACAGAAGTCAGTATCCTTTATTTTTCTATCTGCAGGTCAAGAGGTGCATACAAAAGCTAACATACAAGTAATTACCAGTATTGTGAAGTTCTTTTGTCATAGACTGACTGCCCTTAAATTTCTCTAGCACTCCAGGAACTTAAACTTTTCTAGCGGTGAAAGGGGCATATTGTGTTCCCAGTGCTGAGGTGCCATTAGATGTAGCAAAGCTTGTGTTTGTAGTTGGGTCCCGTAGAAACCTACTGCAGTGGTTGCAAACCTAGACTGGGAGTGAGCTGAAAGCATGGTCAGTGCTGTGAACTGATGGCCAAGTGCCCATTTCCAAGCAAAGCAACCCCTTCCTTCCTCTGGAGCATATGAGTTTTGTTGTTTGGGCTATTGCTGCTCATACCCCATTCAGCTGCCACTGCAGTGTTCTCCAAGAGACGCAAGCCCTGCCTGCAGCAAGCTTAGTGCTTGCTTAGACATTGCTTGACTTTATTTTATATTTCTTTATCTCTTTATACTATAATGAAGCACTTCCAGGATTATGAGGGTCTTTTTATACTTAAAAACTTCTAATAATGCGGGTAGCTGTCCACTGAAGCATAAGATTTATTAAATGAAGGCACAACTACTTGTTTTTTCAAGTTGATACTTAGGCTGTCTTGGTGCTGCAGTTAGTTATGGGTGCCTGAAACAGGCAAATAGAGCTGATAGGGACAGGTTGTCTGAAATCAGAAGAGTAGCTGTAAGTAAAACTGAGTGTGTTTCTCTGTAGTCTTTTGGAAAGTTTTAAAGTAAATGGTATAAATGTTGCAGTTATTAACAGTTACTAGTATTCCCATGTGTTACAGCTTTGCACAAAGTCAGCTCTTTCATTAAATGGTTTCTATATTAACTGTTACAATGAAGTCAAGTGTGGCCAACTGTATATCTTGCTTTTCCCCTTTTTTCTTCCTTTTTGTTTTCTGAATGCATCAGCTATTTCCTTAATTCCACACCCTCAGATATGGCTAGAGTTTATAACTGGGATGTAAAGAGAAGAAACAAGCAAGACCCTTCGAAAAACAAAGCATAGTTTTGCCAATTTTAAATGTGGTTTCAATTTCCAAATGTTTTTTATTTAAACACCCCCAAACTTCATTCTTAAGGGACTAAGTTACTTTAAGCATTTCAGTAAATGGTAAAATATATAAAAACTAATGGTGAGCACCATTTTATTTATTTGTAAACTCGAAATCTGGTTTTATGCATGCTTCATGAAGTGAATTATTTGAAATGGCACCACACAGTCCAGCAGAGGACATAGTATTTTTATCTGATGGATCTGTCATAAATAAATTTCTACCTGAAGGCTTGTCTGAAGAGTTGAGGGGCACAGGTTAAGGTAATGCAGGGGTTTGCTTTTTCATCTCTGTGCACAGCTGATTAAGTTAGATGCCTCAGGCTGGGAAGACATGCAGCTGTAATGTCCTAGGAAGCAGGAGAAAACACAGAGAAGTCTCAGATTTTGTTTTAGTCAGTTAATTGGCAGCATGAACCTTAGCATTCCTGGATATCCACGTTGGATAAACTTGGTTTTAGTAGTTATTGGTTAGTTAACTGCCTGTTACTGAACTCTCAGCACTTTATATACAACAGTTTGTGACTTGTCTTCAGAGAAAAGTTGTAAATGAAGTAACAACACAAACCATGTCCAGACTGCAGGTGATCTCACCCTGTTCTCCTTCATACATGTGCACACATTGCTTATTTTGCAAATGCACTGAACAAGGACACCAAAATGCTTATAGCCTGTAAACAAGAACCCAGTTTACAATCCCTTAGACAAGATGTCCAGTTCAAATGTCTTAACATTCTCAGCCTCCCAGGTGGTGAAACCTGTATTAGATGATGGTTTACTGAAGCATGACTTCTGGTGTTAACAGTTGGACTATTTTTTGGTTCTTACGAAGCCTTTCAAGATAATGTTGCCTTTTACCCCTGTAGTTCCTTTCTAAAATTAAGTGCTCAGTGGTGATGTCAGTGGCTAATATTCACGTTCTGTGACTGAGAATACAGGTTTCGCTGAAAAATAAATGCAGATGTTAACTGTTCGATCTTCATGTAAGAAACATACCTGTAAATTTTTTGTACTTTTATTTCATGATATTAAAATAGTAAAACTAAACAGTTGGGGCAGACACCTGGTTTTGTGTATCTTTCTTTGTGGGAGAAAGTCAGAAATTGGATGTGTGGCCTTTTGTAATGTTTTCCTCTCTTAACTAGGGGCAGGGAGGGGTGAAAAAATCAGTTGAAGCAGCAGACATGAAAAGCGTAGCTAATGAATGCTGGCTTGAATGAAATGGGGAGTGTGAGTCAGCGCGTCTGAATTTGTGAACACAAGCAACTAATTGGACAGCACCGTGGCTGTGAAGGAGCAACAGCTGCAGAGATGGGCGTCAAACTGACACGTCCTCACCACTGCTTACCAGGCCCTGGCTCATCCATACCTTTCCTGTTCCGGTGTCTGTGGCTGTAGCAAGCCAAGATCTGATGCATTATTGGACTAAGAGGTATCTGCATGCTGCTGCACCGGGCTGTGCATGAGGCTGCTCCAGCTGCAGCTTGCTTCTCTGCCTTTCGTTTTAAGAGCATCAGCAGTGACAGAGCAGGCAGCTGCAAGCACGTCCAGATTTCTCCAGCAGATTTCCTCTTTGATTTGGGGAGCATGCTCCCCACTCCCTCCAGCTGGTACTAAGGCAGCCATTGCCAGCCTTTTTTGGGCACAACGAAATGGCAAGTTAAGCATTTCTGCACGAGCCACATTATGTACTGTGTGCCACTGTCAGTGACCTAATGCTGGGTATGGGGGGGCAGGGGTGGAAGGTATTTGCCCTGGAATTGCTCAGCAGGTCCAAAAGATGTCTGGTTTGGAGCGGGGGATGGAAGATGGCTGTGGCTATCACAGCTTTTGTTTTGTGTGGTTTTTTTCTTTGATACTAGGTAAATAAAAAACCCCAAAGCTCATAGACAAGAACTCAAGCTTCCCTAGGGCTGATCCTTGTCCAGTCCTGTTGGACATCGTTACTTTGAGTAAGAACAGGTGGGTCTGCAGAAGCTGTTTTAGCCGCTGTGGCACTAGTCCTGCCTGCTGCTGAGCAAGGCCTCCTGGAGGGGGCTGGGCTGCTCCTGCAGGGAGCAGGAGTTTGCAGGTTTCTTCTTCTGTTTTAGAACAGTCAGTGTTTCTGTGGTTCTGTTTTTCGTCGGCAAGGCAGCTGGCTGGTTCTGAAGAGCTAAGCAGTGAGCCTTTGGAGACATATGTGTAGCGCATGCTGTTGCAAAGAGTGGCTGTTTCTTGTTGAGCCGATCTGTGTTAAAACTTTATTTAGACTGCAGTGTAAGAGGGGTGCTATAGGTAGTAGGTAGCTTATTGATAAAGATTGGGGAGGAGGAAAGAAAACAAAACACCACCAAAGTTTCTTTACAAGTTTTGAATTTCACATTATCACACAGTAACCATTTTGCTAAATACAAGCATGTTTTCAGTCCAATACAGACAGCTAAATACAGCATTATTTTCACATTTTGTTACAGTACGTAACAGAAAGCGAGGAAAGTGTATAGTATGCTTTTATTCTAAAGGTTCTGAGCAATTTCAATCTAACATGCAGATTGTTTTTAACATGTGGTAGAGACCACAGAAAATTAACTTTTTCCTTTTTTTAGATTTTTTTTTCCTAGAGTAAAAGACCTCCTGACCTGTGAAAAGTATCACCTCATTTCTCTAAGTTCCTCTTGCACTAGAAGTCAAAGCACTAAAACCAGTTGTTAAAAAAGAATTCTTAGCATATCCTGTAAGTTCTTCATCTTAGAAAAAACATTCCAAATTTTGTACAGATGAATCTACGTTTCCTACAGTTTAATAAGTTGTTTAGAAAATGTAAGGAATTAGAAAAAGTTTTAGATAATGATTTCTCTATCATTTAATATAACCATTATTACCTCTAAGTAGTTAAGACTGTGTACATTTTCATCTATACTGTTCCCTTTAGAATTAAAAGATTTGTATTTTTAAATTGAAGATTTTCTCTGAAGGCCTGAATGCACTTACTGATTTAAGCTTTCTGGATTTTCTCTCTGGGAGCAGTAAAGGGGAATATCCAAAACCCACTAAAATTGGTTGTGTTGTGAGAAGTGATCTTTCCCCTGCTTGACCAGGTTTCTGCAGAGAGAATTACAGAACTCTACTATTGCTAAAATCCCGTTTGATCCAGCATCCAACTGCCAGCTCTGCTACCTTCAGCTGGGCAGCCCAAGATGCCCCTCATGAATAGATGGATCCTGAGAGACCAAAGTGGCTCCCTGGGTGGACTTCACACTCAGAGAATGAAGAAACTGACCCTTTTGTACTTGTTTGTCCTTGTCTTTGTGAAAACATGACTAACAGACCTGGTCCGAGCAAAACTTGCCACTCTCCACTGGAGACAGCCAGTGGAGACAGCCCATGGCGGCCACGCTCCTGTGGTGTGCTCTGCATCAATCTTCTCCAGCTTTGCTTACCTAGAAAGAGATTTTGTAAGGGGATTTTTTTTTTTTCATTTGTTTGGTTTTTTTAATCTTGAGGGCACTCAACTCAACCACAACTGAACCTGCCTGGAATTCACTGGGCTTTGGCACAAGGTTCTTACAGCTATTCAAGAGCGATCGGGGGTTAGCAGTGACAAGCTTACTGAAAGGTGCTAGACCATTACAATGCCTCCCTTCCTCCAATTTGCTACCAGTGCCCTCCCAGCAGGTCCAACACTGCTGTTCCCCAGCAGAGCCCAGAAACTGAAATTGTTCCTAGAACACTGAAAATAAAAATGTTGTTGATTTTCAGGGTTTTAGTTGTTGTGTTGCGTTTCTTGGGTTGTTTGGGTTTTTTCCTTACAGCTTTAATATGGAAAATCCACAGGTTTTTTTTCTTCATACAGACCTGCCCCTATGCTGTAAGCCACAAGAGGTTCAAGGGAAGAAATAGTCTGAATTCAACAGCAGTCAAGACCTACACTTTTACAGATGGGGTAGCTGAAAAAGCTGCATTGTCATCTTCTTTACTTAGAGGCTTCCTGTGGTTTTTACCTAATCCCTCCCTCCTGCCCATTATTAGTTTAGTGTACAAAGCTTGAAAACTTGAATAAAAAGAAGTCAATGTAGTTTTGTTTGTTTGCTTTTAATAGGCTGAACTGCCCTAGTTTGCTACAGGAGCACAGTTACCCTGCTGCACTTCAAAAGCTTAAGTTTAAACTTAGCTGAAGCAAAGATTCTAAGTGGTCAATGGCATTCCCGGAAAACATCCTCCTACATACAGCTTTTGTAACATGGCTACCATTCCATCGTGACCAACCTGAGACGGATCACCTTTAAAATTAAAACATGGAGGAAAACAAATTTTACTCTTGAGCTTGTCTTGTGGTTTTCCTTTCCACCTGTTTAGACGCTTCTGTTGTGTGCTCCTCCTCCCATTGCTAGTTCTCATCTTTCAAGAAAGAAAGTGACACTTTAACAGCAGAAAGTACTGATGAAGGTGTTGCTTTCCACGATATTTAACTTTAAAAGCAAACCTCAACTTTTATGATGTTAGATGCACCTGAGTTAAGCTTTTCAAGTTTTTTTTTAATTTTTATTTTATTGGGCTTTTTTTTCCCTCCCCACCTCCTTTCCATTCCTTCTTGTGACCTGGCTGGGGACACCCACAAGGTTAGTGCTGTTACCAAGAGAGAAATGTTGGTGTGTCCCACCTGGCTGCAACACCCCAGCCTTGAGAGATAACATGAGGACATGGTTCTCTCTTTATGCTCTTGATCACTTAATTCTGTTAGAAGCCCTGAACACAGGGTACTTTCAAGGTACTCACCTAGGCAGTAAATGCATAAAAATGCACTGAATAATTACTACTGGAACAAGAGTTGTCACTTAGAATCCCGGCTCAACATGGCAAGAACAGCACTACTAAGGGAGGAATAATTAAAATTTTAATTACCAGGCAAATAACTACTGTTTTGCTCTAAATCCCACAGAATATTCTTTGCTATTGAACTAAGTTCAAGAACATAAGAAAGAAAATTCAGACGTGTGCATACCATGTCAGTGAACCTTTCCTGTGGAGTTGGTCTTATGAGGAAACGGTATCTGTGCTGCCTTTATACTTTCCTGGTAATATACAGCTGCTGCAAATGAAGATGTCCTCCTTCCTTCTCTCTGCCTGCCCATCTGTCTAAAGTATCCATACTGTGGCTTCACTACCCAGCATGGTGCTATGGATTTACTTAAAAGAGGACATGTACAGTACCCTGGCTTGTCCCAGCCCATTCAGCTCCCTGTATACGTTCTCCTGCCTCATGCAGCCCCTCATTTCTGCTTCCTGTCTCCTTACAACATCTACATGCACCCTCACTCACTTTCCTTTAGGTTTGCAGCCCCCCAGTTCTGAAAGGTTATTTGGAACAGAACATTTCTTTCCAGTGTCTGTTCTGGTGTCCAAAACAAGGTGGGAGGCTGTTTGCAACGGGAGTGTTGCTCTCCGTTCTGTCACACTGAGTTCACTTAGTAAAGTACGTTTGGTTAGCAGAGTTCCATCACCACTTGCCTCACCATAAGAGCTCAGCACAAACATCGCCTATCTGATTTCACCACTTCTTCTGAAGAGTGCACTACATTAGGTACAAACCCACTCTTTACCCCTTCCCATCCCTCCTGGATTGAAATTTCCCCCCTTTTAACAAGCTCGTATATATCTCGAGTCAGATCAGTGAAGGCCTTCTCCACGTTAATGGCATCCCGAGCTGAGGTCTCAATGTACTTCATACCATATGCAGCAGCCAGTTTCTCAGCCTCGTGTCTGGTGACTTGCCGCTGTGTGTCAAGGTCACACTTGTGACCTACCAAAACAAAGACGATCTGGTATGGCTGGACGTGCACCTTGGTCTCCTCTAGCCATTCATGGACATTCTGGAAGGACCTGCGGTTTGTAATGTCAAAGAGGAGGAGTCCGCCAACCGAGTTTCTGTAGTAGGCTCTGGTGATGGACCTGGAAACAAATGAGCCACAATGGAAGTGTAAGTTATAGCTGTTTGGGAAGAAGGGAAGAGCCAGTTACACCTGGGGGTTTGTTTGCTTGCTTGTTTGTGTCTTCCGATTATTTTTTTTCTTAAGCCAAATATAGCCCTTCAGAAAACACCTCTGTTAAAGAGAGCAGCATTACCACTACCCTGTCTACAGGGCAGAATATGCCATTCAGGCAATGTCTTGCCACTTTCAGTTTGTGCTCTGTAGAGCTTATAATTCAAAAAGACAACTGATCTTGGCTTAAAGACTTCATCCATGGGTAGCTGCCCCACTGATTTATTGCAGCTCTGTTCAAAATCCCCACTATTTTTGGTTTCTATTTTCTACCATGGATTTCTGTATGCTCTTTACTGTTAGTTTAAAGCATCCTATCCACTTCCAAATACCCTGTCCAACCCATTGGTTTGAAGTATGGTAACGAATTAAAGGATTCCTTTGAAACCAAACACCCAATCTTTGACAGATAACTAAAAGAAGGCTACAGATTCAGAAGGCAGACATCCACCAACCCCTCTGCTTCCTCCCACTATGCCACTGGTCAAAAATAATGTGCTCCCGCTAGAGCAACCAGTCTGACCTCCCAAGGAACAGCAAACTGACACAACAGCTTCTTAAAGGAACCTGCATTACTCTTGGTCTTTTTCCTACCACATACTGACAACATTAAACAGGTATCAAAAAGACCTCAAAAACATGCACTGAGAAATGGAGCATATCTTCCACAACTCTTCCAAGCAAGGGCAGACTTCAATGCAGCCAGAAGAAGCCCATGAAATCAGCTAACACAGGGCGATGGAGTGAAGCTGGGCCTGTAAGGCTAAGCAGAGCTACAGTTCAATGATTACTACACGTGGAAAAACCAAGAAGCTGTAAAACTGTAGTATTTCTGTAAAGTCATGGATTCATTTTAAATCCAGAAGCAATGATCAATTTCGCTCCCCGGAGGAATTCGTACTCTGGCCTGAGCTTTCCTTGTCAGGAAAATGTAAGCACCGCTGCATTTTTACCTTGGGACAAGTCCTTTTTCGGACATGGAAGACTTCTTAGGGGTCATTTGAGTGTATCTAGTGAAATTTCCCCAGGAAAGGATGAACTCAAGTTTTCAGATTTCTTTATCAGTAGACAGGCAGCGATGGGTGAAAATACACAAGCAAGACTGAAGAACGCCAGAAGGAAGAGGGGGTGAGGAATAGTTGGCTGTGTTTGGATAATTTCTCCTCTTCCAATTATCTGGCTGAGGGACAACAGCAGCCCTGCACATTTGGCACTGAGGGAATTAGATCTGCCTTTTGCTATCTAGCCAGCTACAAAGAGATTTTGTCGCTTTGAATTCACCCCCATGCTGTCACAGGCATTTCTGCTTCTCCCTTGTGTTCCTTGCCATCAGCTCTGACTCCTCCTGCCAACATCAAGAATGCCTCAGGTACTTCTGAAAGACATGACAGGATACAAGCTGAACATTGCTTGGAGGTAAAACTAGGTGAAGGTCTCATTGCCTTTTCCTCAAGCCTTTTCCACAGACTGTTTTCTTTACCAATCTGCAGGAAGCAAACTATATTACCTTCACACTGCATGTAACTCCTCAATTCCCATCCAAGACTCCTACCTTCCCTCCTCCTGCTGTGCTCATACATGCTCATGCAGAGCAGTACAGAGATTTGCACCTATTTAGGCCAAGTTTTAACATAAAGTCTCCATGTGGCAACCTTCCCCTGCTCTGTACCTGGAGAACGTGCCATTTTGTTCAAGTCCTTCCCTCCCAGCTGAGGGAGAGCTGCTGGCTCAAACGAAATAGCTCTTCTGGAGGTGGTGGTACATAGGGAGTGAGGGCTGCACATGCTTTTGCTTTTGTTAGCATTACACACCATCATGTTTCAGAGAAGGAAATCACAGTATCAGAGCAACCAGAGATGCGCAAAACATGCTGGATCCAGGAAGAATTGGATCCCACTCTTCTACAGCTCCAGAACAGCCTAAACACTGCGCAGGCAGCATGTTCGGGGGCTTGATCTGGCAAAATAGAATGGCATATGCTTAACTGTAATTTAAGCCTCCACTGCATGGAAATTGTTTCTAACTTATGGAGTGTGAAAGAGCTCACAATGCGGGTCAGGAAGAGCAGAAGTGTAGCACAGGTGCAGACCAAACAATGTGTCTTCAAAAGGTGTCTTGAAAGTAACTACAGTGGTTTCTTCCTCCTGTGGCAGCTGTCAAACTATGCAATGCAGACTGGAAATGCTCAAATCAGAGAACTCTGTGAAAAAGCAGTGCTCACTCTTAGGAATTTCCTTCTTAAGAAATTCTCTGTCTTATGATAAAAAAAAGTTTAAGGGTACTGAGAGCATCGGCACCATGCCCCTGCTTTGCCTATGCCCCCAAGTCTGAGAGGCTTCAGCTTCAGCTTATTACAGCAATAGGCTACATCTTGCCTTTTGCCAAGAAAAATAGCTTTCAGTAGGAGCCCAAGACCTGCTGTCTTTCGGGGGCGTAATTTGTCACAGAGCTAACGGTGATTTGAAAGGTATAAACACAAAACAGGCTTTTTGCTTGATTTTTTTCATACCTCAGAGTGCATCTGGGTTTGCTCACTTCCCTCGAGCTTTTCACATTTGGAATTTAAGTCTGCACTTTGAGAAGGGCATTTCAAAGTTGTGCAATGCTTTTGGGTTTGGGTTTTTTTCTGTCACCCGCTGTTCCTGCCCCTTACACTCTTCTTGCTTTTGAATGTTGCTGCCCATCACAGTAGTGCAGCCTGCTCTTGTGCTGAAGGTCAACTGCTCATCACGCTTTCAAATTTCCGGGCTGGTTCAAGGACCAGCACTCAAGTGTAAGCAACCTCCAGGGCCCCAAACTTCCTACTGTGTAAAAGAAAGGAAATTGAAGCAATCCAACAGCTTTTGCTCTTCATAGCAAAGGCAGAAGCAAGGGATGGCACCCAGGCGTATTTTTACAGACCTCAGTCCGAGATCCAAAGCTGGAAGCTGATGCAACTGCAAGCTAAAGCACCTCCTCTCTCTCCCCTTCTCTCCCCTCGCCCCCCCTCCCCACAGAATAAACCACAAGCTCCTCATTCCAAAAGACTGCAAGGCAGCAAAAGGTTTGACTGCAAGGTAGCAGAAGGAAAACCGATCGCGGAAAAGGACTGACTACAGCACACTCTGGGCCAGAGGCCAGCACCACAGATGCGAAGGAAGGTCGTGAGAGGGAGTAGGGGAGGTTTAATCTACTAAACAAACCCAAAACATTTCTCAGGCAAGTAAATACAGCACAAAAGTAGAAACCGTGTAAAGGTGCACAGAGACATGAAGAAGTGCTCCCAGAAAGAGCTGGATGAAAGAGTGGACAAGGCTTAAAGATGCATGAAAAACAGAAGCAAACAGCAGGCAGGGAGCTGAGCGGACACTCATACTCTGTCCAGATGAACACTGTCTGAGCCGCATGTGTCCTGTGACAACACCAGCCGCCTGTTCAGCTAGGGTCAGGCCCACTCCAACCACGACTGCTGTTTTTACTGTACAGTTCTGTGGGAAAGCCTTCTGACCCACACGGAACATATATTTGACCTCATTGAGCCTTCATTACTATCATTTAACCTCTCAAATGGTTTGTGCCCACACAGCGCTCTGCGTGGCATGCTCCAGAAAGCACCCATCATCGCTGCACAGCCACAACCGAGGGTTTGTTCTGGCCTTATTCTGTCCTACAGCCAGCTAAGCACTGCTGTCGCTGTGGAGACTCAAACCCCATCTGCCACTGCATTCGTCGTGCCTAAACCCAAACGTATTCAGCTACGAGACATCTTAGTTACTGCCTCTCTGCGCCAAAGGGAGCAGGCGCTTTCCCTCCCAAGCTGCATGTTCTGATGCTCACAGCTGGTAAACATCCCCAAACCCCAGCACGGCCGGGGCTCTGCTGCTCCTCTACCCCTCCAACCTGCACACCCTGCAGATCCGTAACACCCTGCACACTTCGCTACACATCGCCCCGCGCAGCCCGCGCAACAGCGCACCCACGGCCTTTTGGAGGGTGGGCATAAATCCCAGCGGTCTGACTCTTCTTTGTCTGACTCGCCCAACGTCTCGCCACCCGCTCGAGGCACACGA
>NW_009736533.1:0-719 GCF_000703405.1 Apaloderma vittatum | reverse complement strand
CTGTTGTCCTTGACCTCCCTTGCAAGGTTCAGTTCCAAGAAGGCCCTAGCTTTCCTAGTTGCCTCCCTACATCCTCTGACCACAGTTGTATTCCACCCAAGTGGCCAGACCTTCCTTCCATTATCTATAGACTCTCTTCTTCCACTTGAGTTTGCCCAGCAGTTCCCTGGTTAATTATGCAGGTTTCCTGGCTCTCTTTCTTGATTTCCTACCTGTTGGGATGCAGTGATCATGAGCGTGGAAGAAGTGATCCTTGAATATTAACCAACTATCTTGGGCTCCTTTACCTTCTAGTACACTGTCCCATGGGATTTCCCCTAGCAATTACTTGAAAAGGCAAAAATTGGCGCTGCTGAAGTCCAGGGTTGTGATCCTGCCTGATATTCTGTTCCTACCGCACAAGATCCTGAACTCCACCACCTTATGGTCGCTGCAGCCAAGGCTGCTTCACCCAGACCCTCCTTGTTAGCGAGCACCAGATCCAGCAGCGCTCCTCTCCTAGTTAGCTCATCCACCATTTGCATCAGGAAGTTATCATCGATGCACTGGAGGAAACCCCTGGACTTAGGAGTTATTTAAAAATTATGTTCCTGCTCAAATTGTCTTCAAATGCTTTAACTGAAGCTTTTCATTCATAAGATAATGTTCTCATACTACTACTCACAGTGATTATTTCTGACAATATTTTGGCTTTGTCGTGGGTTAGGGCTGGGCCGGCC
>NW_009736532.1:0-5313 GCF_000703405.1 Apaloderma vittatum | reverse complement strand
ACCCTGGGCTTGCAGCTTTCCGGCTCAGCAGGCACGAGGCTCAGGCTCAGCTCCCAGCCCACGCAAGAATGGGCACGCTCAGGCCCTGCCAGGCACTTCCTCTGCATGCTCCAAATCCCCAATTGTCCCGGAGAGTCAAATGAGGCCATGGCAGCCAGCAAATCCCCAAGACACATCTGCCCAAGCAGATTACGGGCTCTTCTGCGTTAAGGGACCGAGGCTGGGGACAACTGGGAGAGACTGGAGGCAGGCAGCACCAGGCCCAAAGGATTCTCTGTTCGACCATCCGTCTCTGAGGATCAGCCTTGACCCCTCTGTAGGGTTCTGAGGACACTCCCAGTCCCTCTGTCCCACTGTGTTGGACAAGCTATGTCATTCCCAGCCACTCTTCAGGAAAGCCTCCCTTGTCTGGCAGCTCCCAGCCAGACCTCCTGCTTGCAATCCTGGAGCTGTGAAGCAGTGAGCTGGGCAGCAGCAGCAGCCCAAAGTGCCCACCAGCTGGTGCTGTGCCCTGGGCGAGCACTGGAAAGGTGGGAAAGCACTTACCATCTGATGGTGGTGGCTGTAAGGGATGTTTGTTTCTTGGAAAAAAGCACTGAGAGCAGTCTGCAAGGAAGAAAAAAAAAAAGAAAAAAGATGTTGTTACCACCAGCATGCAGCCTTGGCACCCACCTCATCCCTGCAACGCAGCAGCCGGGCTTTGCAAGACCCCAAAGATGATCTAAAACAGGTCCTGGGGGGTTGGACTGTGCCCACTACACCCGAGAGCTCTGCACACAGCTGCTCCCATGCCCCCAAGCAGGGACTCACGCCTGCCATCGGCTTGCACCAGCAACACTGTCACGTGTATTTGGAATCCCTGTGCTCACTGTAGAGAAGCAGCCGCTGCCAGAGCAGACCCCGGCGGGTGTTTCACAACTCACAATGATGTTCCGCAATGGCTGACTGCAGGGACAGGAGGGAAATAAAATCCAAACTCAGCAGGGGAAGCCCAGCGAGAACCAGTTAGATGCGTGTCCTTAACAGGACAAGAACATGGTCACCATATTCATGCTGGGAGATCTCCAGGGCCGAGCTTGCAACAGGTAGCCCACCCCATCCACCAGAACGTTTCCAATTCAGTTGCAGGCAGGGTACGGTTATGGCTGACATCATTTTGGTTAGCTTCCAGTTAAGACCAGTAACAATCTGGCAAATGTGTCACATGCTAGAGGCATGTGAGAGGACAAGGGGGGCTGCAGGGAGCAAACGCCAGGGGCACAGGCTGGTCAGGAAGGCAGACACTCAGCCCAGGTTTGGTGGGAGCGGAGGCAGTGGGAGCTGTGGGGGTGCACAGGACTGGGCTGATGCAGGACAAGCGAAGCTAAAGCTGACTCCTGTGCCAGGCTTTGCGGTAGGGCTAGAAAACAACATTTTGATTCAGTTGCAGATCAGACTTGGCAGAAATGTTAGAGAACAGGTTTGGATTCATTTCTGGCTGGAGGAAAAGCCCCCATCTACCCCCAACTCAATGCTCTCCTCCAGGGCAGCCTGGCCTGCAGGTCTACAAGCTAGGGTGCAAGGCATAGGGCTGTGGCCAGGTGCTCCTGCACCACTCAAGACTTTGTTCCTTTCCTGCAAGTCGGTGATTTGGGTTACCCAAACTGCTAGGGAAAATAAAAAGCAGGAAAACCTGGAAAAAGCAGAGGCAGGTTGTACCAAACTCTGCGCAACTGCAGTCCTACCGCCATATACACTCCTTATTTGTGTGCCCACAGCCACACGCTCCCGTTTCCCACTCAGGGACAGAATGAACAACAGCAAGTGAGCTCAGCTCACTGATCCGATGGAAAACTATTCTCACCACAAAGACCCAGGCTGGCAGGCCCTGGGAAGGTGAAGGGGCTGCACTCACAGCAGGGTTTATGGTTTCCTGGCTAAACAGGGGTAAACTGTTGACCAGACCAGGCAGCAGCCAGGAGCATTACCTGCAGATAAAACAATAATCCAGATCTGGGTGGGGGAAGCAATTGCTGCTCTAGAGCCTGGAGGTTCCCAGACCTCAGGGGGAGCACACGACAGCTGAGCTGGTGAGGCTCTTCCCCACAATAGCTGCGGTTCTCTGGCTATGTTCGATAACATGGCACCCAAACCTTGCAGCCAGCCAGGCTGCCACCTGAGAGCCCTTGGCACCCACAAGCAGGAGTGGACAGATTTCAGCGATGGCCACAGAGCAGGAAGAGGGTCTGTGGCTCCAGAAACCAGCTCCGAACAGGTCAGCACACGTCCAAGAATCAAGGAAATGGCTGATGGAGATATCAACACTCCTGAGGCAGCGACACTCCCATCACCACGCTACCCTTCGTTCTGGGTGAGGTCCCATGTCAACACCCGTAGGCCCTATCGCTCAGATGGAAAGGATTGCGATAAGAAAGGGGGGTAACAGCAAACGGGAAGCAGGGGCAGAGGCAGCTATCTCCTTGCCTCCAGCTGCCTCCTTCCAAGTGGGGCAGAAGCAACCCCTCCGCCCACCACAATTTCCACTGCCCACAGGGAATGGCTGCTACCTCCCACGGGACCCAGGACGTGCAGCAGCTCCAGCGCAGGTGAGTGAGGGACCCACGCACCCACGCTCCCGGTGGCATGGAGTGCCAGAGACACACGTGGAACCAACGCTGCCAAAGCCGCCTAGTCCAGCCAGCATCACAAGTGCCAGGGGCAACTGGTACAGCTGCAAAGCCAGTCAAGGCTCCTCTGCTTGACAAGGAGCCCAAGCCACTGCGCAGCCCTGACCCTGGACCAAAGAGACCATCACTCATGTAACCCCAGGTGTGAGTGGGAGCAGGGCAGCCCTGCATCCACTGCCTGGCCACGCTTGGCCAGCAACCAGGTCGCTGCGTGTGTCCCCCAGCCCAGTATGCAGAACCAGGAGCTTTGCAGGAGGCAGATCACGCAGACACCCTGCCAGGCTGCCAAAAGGTGCCCATGACGACCCAGTCAGAGAGAACGGCTGCAGGGAAGATGAATGCAAGGAGACTTGGACGCTGAGGAGAACAAGCTCAGCCTGGAGAAATGGGACACACAGCCCACCGTAGCAGCTCAGATGGGACCCTGGGTGCTGCTTGATCCCCTGCCCATCACTGTCCAAGCTGCACTTGTGCCTGCTCTGTCCTGACTGAACGTGTGAGCTCCAGCTGCAGCCAACGCAAGGAGCACACAGGGCCAAGGCAGCCCTGGGGGCACCCTGTCCCTGAGCCACAAAGGGAAAGGAAAAGGTCTCGAAAAAATATAAACACGTCAGGAGAGGAAGTGGAAATCCAACCAGGACACAGAGAGCAGAGCCAGACACCTGCTTCTCCTCTTGTTCCCCACACACAACCTCACACACTGAACAGAGACATGATGCTTAGCACCAGGAAAAAGGAAAGAATTAATGGTTTTTTAAAAGCTGATTTCTTCTTATCCTTCACAAGCAGCCCCATGGGCAATCAGTATATAACAAAGCCAAATAACACTCTTCTACCTGGGAGGCAGCCTAATCCACCACTGAGCCCAACATGAGACTCTGCAGACTCTGAAATGTCTCCCTGGTAGGCTGCTGGGTTCCAGCCATGGCAGAGGTACCTTCTGCCCTCCCTGGCTTCTCCCAAAAAGCCAGCACCTGCGGCTCCAGAGGCCGAGTGCCAGCCTTCATGCAGAGACACTCCAAGTCGTTTTCTTCAGCCTGTAAACCTTCCCCTCCGATCAGCTATGGCACTGCTCCAGCTGCCAGAGGGCTGGGCTGGCACAGCCATTCCTGCGGGCCCCCACCACAGCCGTCTCTGGAAGCACAGCAGAGCTCACGGTGCTGCAAGAGCTGTGGACTATGCCGAGCCTGCCATGAGAAAGCCTGCCCCAGGTCCCTACAAAAAAGGAGTCATGGTGAGTGGGAGAGGTGATCCACATGCTTCCCCACGAGCTGCCCCATTCCCCAGGGATGGGAGGGATGGGAAATAAATGGTTTCCTTGTCAAGCCTCTGAGTACAGCAGAGGCTCTGGATCAGCTTGCGCCGCATCAAAGGCAGCCGTATCCCCAACGGTTTCCTGACCTCCTGCCCTGCTCGCTGCACTGGATCACATTCCTTACCCCTAGACAAACTCTGGGTGTTCCAGGGCAGGGAAGACACAGCAAATCCTCTCTCCAGCCCCCAACAGCTACAATGACCCCAGAGCAGCCCCGAAGACTCACAAGCCCAAGTAAGCAGTCCCAAAACATCAGCCTGAAGCTGGTTGCATTTTACAGCAGCCTCCCTCTCCCTCCTGCCACCAGTGACCCAGTGACCCAGGCTCCTGCTCCCTGTCTGGCTGTCACAAGCAGTGAGCAGGGCACATGCCCAGGTAGGAAAGGTCCCGGGCAGAGCAGCTGGATGCCAGGACAGAGGCACAGAGCTTGGTGACCCCAACTCCTGCTGTCTTGTCACCGGGCTGCCTAGCTTGTCTCAGTTCTGCTGTGCACAACACCTCTCCCCACATTGGTCTTACAGGGAGGTACAACATCCTCAGGGTGCAAATGGGCTGCCTCTACTCACACCGAACCCCTGGAGCGGCACTTTGAAACCAAGGAGACTACGAATGAAGGCAGTGTGAATTACCACTGCACTCGCCTGTACTCCACCAATTTAGACTTGCTGCAGATGTGGGGTCAGCCAGCAAACAGGTAACACGCTAGAGTAACAAAAGCCTCAGGATATCACAGGCAAGAGGTGAGTGCAAGGAGATGACACCTCCTTGAAGAAAGCATGCCCAGCGGCCATTTTGCAAAGGGAATTATCTGACCGTTGCACCAAAAGTGAGTGGGAACATGGTAACTGCTCATCGCAGCGCGTTTGTTTACAGCTGAGCTTCCTCTGAGTCATGTGAGTGCCAAGCCGGCAGGAGACGGCTGTTTGTACTTGTGCAACTGGCCAAACGGTGGCAAAGTTCTGCAAAAAAGCCTTCTGAAAGAAAAGTTTAACTTTTGTCGTCTGCTCCCAGCTCTTCTGTGATGCGCGCGGAGGTGGTGGAAGCAGCTCCCGCCCGTCCCAGAGTGCCACGGTCAAGCTGTATTAGTAAACAAACCCCAGAGCACGTTACACATGCAGCACGTCCACCGCCAGCAGTGCTCCCGTGAGTGGACTGTGCTGTTAAATGGGCACAGCAGAAGGGAATGCCGGCTCGGCTTTCCGCACGTCCCCGCACACCCACCCACTTGCTCCCCAGCCATACACAGCTCAGCTTTGCGTATTTCTTGGCCTCTGATTTCACATCTGCAAAACCTGTGGCTGCCTGGTGATGAACTGCCTCCGTGCCTCATCC
>NW_009736531.1:603-1151 GCF_000703405.1 Apaloderma vittatum | reverse complement strand
ATAAATTAATTTAAAAGAAATTTTAGAAGAAATAAACTGGAAAAAATATTTTTTAAAAAGGAAATAAATTTTAAAAGAGGAAAGAAATAAATAAATAAAGGAAAGAAATGGGGCGGGAACAAATAAATAAATAAATAAATAGAGGGAATGAATGGGAATAAGGAAATAAATAAATAAATAAACTGAAATAAATAAGTAAATAAATAAGGAAAGAGATGAATGAATGGGAATAAGGAAATAAGGAAATAAATAAATAAATAAATGAACTGAAATAAATAAATAAATAAATAAGGAAAGAGATGGGGGAATAAATAAATAAATACAAAAAGGAAAGAAATTTTAAAAAGAAAAATATAATAACGAAAGAAATGGGGGAAAAGGAAAGAAATAAATGAAAAAAGGCAAGAAAAAATGAAAAAAGGCAAGAAATGTTTGAAAAAAGGCAAGAAATGAGTGGAAAAAGGCAAGAAATGAGTGAAAAAGGCAGGAATAAATGAAAAAAGGCAAGAAATGAGTGAAAAAGGCCAGAAATGAGTGAAAAAAGGCCA
>NW_009736531.1:0-470 GCF_000703405.1 Apaloderma vittatum | reverse complement strand
CAGAAACGAGTGAAAAAGGCTAGAAATGGGGGGAAAAGGCAAGAAATGAGGGGAAAAGGCAAGAAATTAGGGGGAAAAAAAGCCAGAAATGAGTGAAAAAAAGGCCAGAAATGAGTGAAAAGGGCCAGAAATGAGTGATAAAGGCCAGAAATCAGTGGAAAAGGGCCAGAAATGAGTGATAAAGGCCAGAAATGAGTGAAAAAAGGTCAGAAATTGGTGAGGCCAGCAGTGAGCGGAAAAGGCCAGCAGTGAGCGGAAAAGGCCAGAAATGAGTGAAAAAAGGCCAGAAATAAATGAAAAATAGGCCAGAAACGGTGGAAAAAAAGGCCAGAAACGGTGAAAAAACGTCAGAAATGGGTGAAAAAAGGCCAGAAACGGGTGGAAAAAGGCCGAGATTTAAGCAACAAGGGCAGGAAGGGGCGGAAGGCCGGAGTGCGGCCTAGGCCGGCTCCCTCCAGGCCAGAACCGCG
>NW_009736530.1:667-898 GCF_000703405.1 Apaloderma vittatum | reverse complement strand
AGCGAGCGACCGCACTCCGCCCTCGCGATTCTCCCTCCCCAAAACGCAGCGCCACATGCGCAACCCTATAGATGCCCGGGCAAATAAATAAATAAACGCCAGTCTCCTATTTTTATGAGCCGTTTAACTCCAAAATAGACCTCCAGTATCTAGTCCCCGCGCTGGATTTCCATATCCAGTCACTCAGCCCTGCTTATCTTCATGTATGGCTGCCTCCTGTTTAACACACAA
>NW_009736530.1:0-516 GCF_000703405.1 Apaloderma vittatum | reverse complement strand
AGAGTCAACACACACACACACACACACACACACACGACACACGGAGCTCGGCTCGGAGCGGAGCCCGCACCCTTATTTACTGCAAACAAACTGCTGCCCTGCAGTGGGGCCGGGAAAAAGGGGCCCGGGCAGAGATAACCAAGCGATGGGAAGTTAATTAATTGCATTAAACTATTGACTAACTACCTAGCTCGATCGTAATTCATTTAGAGAATATTAAAATCTGAGGAACAATAATAAAATTGATGCCGATTCCCAGCGGAAGGAGATGGCCAGCAAATTGGATACTTTTCTTAATCTGGCGTAAATAATAACATGTCTGTTCCCACTCCCTCTCAGGCCAATTCCCCTATCATTTATTCCCGGCTCAAAAGCCTGCTTCCATAATTGATATCAGTTACTCAATGAGTGCTTCTTGCATTTGTTCTCGTTATCCATTATAATTACAAAGTTCAGCCCGGGCGGGCGGGAGGGGGTCGGCCCGGTCCGGGAGGGGAGACCGGGAGCCCCCGGGGG
>NW_009736529.1:0-1394 GCF_000703405.1 Apaloderma vittatum | reverse complement strand
AAAAAAAAAAAAAGAAAGGGGGAAAAAAAAAGAAAAAAAAAAAAGCCCCAAACCCAACCCTGCAAAACCAGAGTGATGGCTTCGACTGATGCTCGCAGTCCTGAGGCGCCAAGCGCAGGGGTGACCCGCATATATTTTTTTTATTTTTTTTTCCCTCCTTAAAGGCATTTGTCAGATTCTGTATGAAAAAATGCGTCTGACCCTGCCACATGCAAATGATGTGAACCTGCTATCCTCTCATCTGATATCAAAACAAAGGAAGCTCGCTACGGCTACCCAGCATTGTACACAGCACACAGGAAGGTTTTTTTTCATGAACTTACACTGGGTATATTATCGTTGGTACAGACCCCCTCTGATAGTAATCTGTCTCGAATCTCCCACGCAAAGATGGAGGGGCACTCTCGTTTATACTGCGCTATTTTGCTTACAACTTCTGGAGTCGCTACTCTCGGTTTACTACCTCCGATTGCCCTGGGTCTGATGGAGCCAGTTTCGTAATACCTGCCCAAAATTTTACTCACACATCCATTCGACACCTGGATAGGGAAGCGGACAGAAAATCACATTATTAATAATTTCAAGACAAAAATAAAATTGTTTAAGTATGCATTAAACAATGACAAGCTTACGTTTTGATTGTCCAGCACTTGGACTTTTGCATCTGCATGGGTCTATAACACAAAAATATACCTTAAATGGTATGAGAACTTACTTAGAGAGTCTTTTTTTTTTTCTTAAAAAAAATTACATTCGTGGCCCTATCCTCTACAAAAGTGATACTTTAAAAACATTTGGAAGAAAAAAAAAATCTGGTCAAAACGTAATCCTTTTAATTATCAACGTTAAAATACTCCTTAAATGCGAACAATAGCTAAACTAGACTATCCTCCATCCATCGTCCTCACTGCTCTTACACAGAGTACTTGCGGGGGACAGGGTAAGTGAGGGGTTATCAAGACCTACATTTACAAAGTACCCCTGAGCTGCGCCAGATCGCGTTAGTGTCCGTAAAGACAGATTCCGGGCTAAAACAGCGTGGCTTTGAGGGTTGTTTTTTTTTTCTCTTTTTTTTTTCGCTTTTTGGAAGAAAAAAAAAGGTAAAAATAATAAAAAAAAAAGCAGTAAGCCACGCCGAATGCATACAAATCTCACAAAATCATAAGTAAATATGGGGAGAGGAGGGGGGGGGGGGAGGAGAGGAAACTGAAATTATGCCGTGGCGTATAATTCAGTTTATTATAGCGAACTAACTGTAACGAGAGTGCAGATTATCACCGGATGGAAATAAAGGGGAACAAAAAAAATTAAAATATTTTAAAAGTTATGTATATACACGCGTAGAAAAGGTCTATTTGCAGCAACAATCGAGATAAGCAGATGGATCGTTTTAT
>NW_009736528.1:4397-6012 GCF_000703405.1 Apaloderma vittatum | reverse complement strand
GATACTGTGTTTACAGAGTCAACAAGTTAAATGCAATATTCATAAGAGCATTAACAATAAAAATACAATCTGTGTGTAGCCAAGTACAGACTTAAAATGGTAAAACAGGAAAAAGGATCTCACCAAAAGTACAAATATACAGTACAAATTGATTTATTTAAAACAGTTACAAAAAAAGCACAACAAAATAGAGATTATCCTTAGAATTATTAATGCTTTGTAAAGATTAGGTAGGAGGAAAGGGGCAGGAACAAGGTCGAAGGGGAGCACCTGACTAGTTCTAAGGCTTTAGATACAATGCGGTCGGTTACATGTTAATACAGCCATTACATAACTGGGATTATAGTTGAGGGGTCAGCACTTATCTACAAAGACCTCCTTGCCTCAGGGCAGCCCAGCCATTCCACCGGCGCCACGCGACACGTCTGCTTCTCTGCTTTGCGCTGGCAGACCCTCCCCTGGTGCTAAGGTGCCACGAAAGCGGGAAACGATGTGAACGTGCGTGGGTGCATTTGCAGGCGGGGCGGCAGCAGCTGGGAGGGACACTGGGGCAAGCCCTGTCCTCCACAGACGGATGTAAAGACCGTGGGAGGGCTCGCCCATCAGCATTTTAAGCCATACGCGCAAAGCACCCCCGGCCAAACTGTACAGAACGTGCATTCGTAGCCATCTTAGCAGCTTCTGCAAAGTTTCAGGCCCTAGGACAGCCTGAAAGACAAAGAGGAGTTGTGAGTGACGCTAGGGAAAGGCACGTGTACTGCTGTGGGCAGGAACTAAGCATTTGGGCTACTCAATCTGCTGTAGTTTCTTTCACAATATTTTCTGAGTAACGAGGATTGTTAGTTCTCTACAAGGGAAAGTGACTTCAAGTGTGGGGTGGGGACGGGGACACTTAATGTGAAAAGTGCATTATACTTGCGCATCTGCTGGAAAGGGGAGGCAGAGAGGCCTCTGCTGCTTTCCTTCCTTCCAGGCAGAGCTTCCTCTGCATAGTCTGGTAGTGATGAGCACTTGTCGCCTGGAGCAAGTCTCATGTTCCTGGAGCAACTGGTACGCACAGCCTAGAAACTGGCCTGGCCTCCGCTGGGCAGCTGACCCAAGGAATGTTTCACGAGATGGGACAGTTGGCTACAGACACCCAGTATTGCATCCCACACACTCGTGCCCCAGAGTGCGAGCTGGATAAGAGCAGGGCCAGGAGGCCCCCTCCGGGTAGGACAGACCGCAGCTCTCCTCCCCTTCACAGTAGCAGCAGGAAAACAGTGTATTTCTCTGAGAAGCCTGTCACGTCTCTGCCAGCAGAAAAGCCCAGATAACCATCTCATTCCACAATGTCTTCCTGGCCTTATCTCCTCCTTTCCTTGTAAACCTAAGAAACAAAAGCCTCCTTGGTGGGCTTGTCCGCAGCCTTTCTGCCTAGAGCAGAGCCTGTCTCACCCGCTCCCTGTCTCAGGAGCGCCTCAACACTCAACAGCCACCACAGATGCTGAGCAACACAGCCCGACCCAGAAAGGACAGATTCCAGTGATGCTGAGCTGGTGCTAAGCTGGGCTGGAGGCTGCCAGTGGCCCCCTCCTGCCCACCGCCCTCGGGGCAAGCAGCCAGATGCCCCGAT
>NW_009736528.1:3996-4366 GCF_000703405.1 Apaloderma vittatum | reverse complement strand
GTGCCGGCCCCCCGCCGTGAGATCTGCCCCACCCCGCTGCTTCCACAGGAAAGCTGGCGGCCGAAACGCGCACAGCAGTGGGGCTGACAGGGAGTCTGAATAGAAGCACCACGGTCAAGTTCACCCTGCCCCGTTCCACAGAGCTCAGGGCTGCACGGAACAGATGCGCAGGAGCCAAAGTCCAGGCCAGCGGCCAGGTAAACACCAGGGCGAGCACCTTCACAGCCCTTCAGCTGCCTACAGTACAAAGCTATTTTAGCCGCACGGCATCACACGTCAGTGTCTGCCCTTTCACAGCACCGTTCAGCGCGGCTGAGATCCAGGAGGAGCAGTTACAGGAACGCACACGAGATGAGGCAGGCCCAGGAAA
>NW_009736528.1:259-3902 GCF_000703405.1 Apaloderma vittatum | reverse complement strand
CACACACCACACGTATGCGAGATCCCTTTCTTAGCTGCCTGCAACAGCTCCCGTTTCCTCTGCACGTACTGTGCAAAGAGCAGGCAAGAGAACCTGGGCTCCTCTGCCTTCTGCCTTTGGCCACAGACGCCCCGGGTATCCTGAGCATTAAGGACTAAGCAACATTAATTGAGGTCTTTGCGTAGGGAAGTCCGATGAACAGCAACGGTGACACACAAGGTGATGAGGCCAGGCCCCTGGGCCCAGACAGTTCGCTTCAGAACGGTGCCGTGAGAACAGCGGCTGTTCCCAGTCAGAGCTGCTGCATCCAAGGGGGCAGAATCTTCACAGGACAGCATCACCGCGACACCAGACATTTCAAACGCAGCTGATGAGATCGAAAGCAGTGTGTCATTTGGGGGAAGCTACATGTGATACGGGCAGCATCCTCATTCCGGAGAAACCTCCCCGAGGCACGAACATTGAAGGCATGAGTAGCGCGTATCTCACCTAAGGCCTGAAGAGAAACTGTCCCGGTGCAGGCATTTCAAAGGCAACAGAAATGTGCTAGGGAAACAGGACTGACAGCCTGGGCTGAAGGGACATTTTGGAGACACTCTCATCTGCCCAGCACCCAGGCGGAGCACCCCTCCGTCCCACAGCCAAGTGGAGCCGACCAAGCGCGGGGCCCGTTCCTGGAGAGCGTGCCTAACAGCCCCAAGACCCCACCACCGCTCGCCGGCCGAAGGGCGGCCGTGCCCAGGCAAGGTGCTGACCCGTGAGCCGCTGGGGGAAAGAAAGCAGCAGCGCCCTGGCAGCCAGGCGTGCCTGACACAGAACTTCACGCAGAGGAGAGAAGGGAGACAGAACACGGGACGCTGAACATCAAGAGCAGCACCAGGACTCCAGCAGGGAGCGGCCCAGCGAACGGAAAGCCCGGTCCTGGCAGAGAGGTGGGCACCTTAGCACAAGGAACACTTAACCTAAGTTAAGTCAGTGAAGACTTATCCTCAACGTAATAGCGACTATTTTTTATTCTAGCTAAGCAGTTAAACTGGTGTCGTGACGCGCCATCAGAGAAGATGAATTAGTGTAACTACAGAAGCCTTCACTTGAATGGAGTGTTGTTACCATAACGAGGTATTAATATACATTTGTATTAAATCTTACCACGAAAAAGACGACTCTTGATTTTACCATGTTGTTCTACAGAAGAACTCCAAAGTGAAGCATCACAAAAACTAACCCCAAAATGCCCTACGATGCTGTGATGTTTTTAGCATCCTTGCATTAATCATAGAACTGGACTTGGCAGAAACTTTGTACCTTGCCTGCACATGCACAAACACTTGCCTCTTGTCTAGAGCTTATTCAGGAAACTGCCTGCAGGGAAGAATTAGCTGTCTGGAAAGTTTTCTTCTGATTTAATTACAAAATAGCCTCCGTCTTCTCACAGAAGAGAGATGTGTTTCCATCCTTCCCTAGAGAATGCTGAGCATATTTTATTCCCGGTTAAAAAAACCCCACGAACACCAAAAACCAAAATCCAACCAAACGAAAAAAAAAAGCCAACTCCATTCATCCATAGGCTAGGCCTCTGAAAAAGCTGTAAGCCCAATAGAGTATTTTTTTAAAAAAGTTATTAACGTGGGAAGGAAGATTTGGTTTGACAGTAAATTTTATAGCAGGAAACTGAGGTCTCCTGTCCCAACTCATGTCCCATCCCAAGTGCTCAAGCTCCCTATTCGCCTACACTCAAACCCACCCTTTTGGTCCTTCCTCTTGAGTTTCTGTGATTCATTCAAATCAGTACATTCTTTGCAAGAAGAAAGAGCAGTTGGATTCAGTGGAAGAGACATCAAACAGAACCACCAGAGAAGCATCTCTGTCCCGCCCTCACGAGCTCCCTCGGTGAACGGTCCTTTTAAAGTGCACGTGTGAAGAAAAGGGATACTGGGAGTGGAGCCCTCCAGACTCCAGTGGGGACCTATCCCTCCCCACCATGAGAAAGGAGGAATAAAATCTTCAGCAATTTAATCTGCTACCTTAGGCCGTTTCTGCCCTCCTCATCTCCCCACCCTTCCTGAACGCTCGCACCCTGCCCTGCAGGGAATCAGTTGCTCAGGCAGGTGTGAAGAAGCCCCAACCTCTGGAATGCTCTCATGGAAGGCTCACGAGCACGTCCCTGTTCTCTACCCCAGCCAGCCTGTTGCTGCTCCCTGAGGCACTGGAGCCCTCCCGACTGCCCGAGAGGAACTGGGCGGCCACTGAACTGGAGTAAATCCAGTCCTGCAGGGCAGAAAGCAGCTTGCTGGTGAACCGGTTGCAAAGTCTGTGCAATTTCTCCGCCTGACGGTGAGGCTCACCTGCAGGGGATGCCCTAGCTCGCAGCCTCCAAGGGATCACTTCCCTGCATTGGAACGCCCTTCGATAGACAGCTTGACCTCCTGGGGAATGAAAGAGGGGCGGAGCAGAGAGGGTCGAGGCTCCTCTGCCTGCAGGCTGTATCTTTGGAAGCCTGGGGCCGCCCAGCCGTGCTGACTGCCAGCCGCAGGCGGAGAGGGTTCTGTGTGAGAGCTCTGGGCTGCGCTGTCCCTATCTGCGTGGCTCTTCCTTTCAGCAGCTCTGTCAGAGAGTTCTCTGGCCCCCTGAGCTGTTCTGTCAGATCTCTCCCTGGCAGACACCGACTGCTCGGCAGGAGGGCAGTTAGCCTGAGAAGCAGAGTTGCCATTCACGCTCTGTAAACTGATCGATATGCAGACATCGCCCACCTGCAGCCTGTGACAGGGCAGGGCGAAGAGCTGAGCAGTCCGCCCCGGGCTACAGGAGGACCAGCCCTGGCCATACACAAAGAAGGGATGCTCCGGGGGAACATCAATGCTCACTTTACTCTGTTGCTCCCCAACCACAAAATGCAGTGTGACAAGCCCAGGCCACTGACTCTCCTGAATATCCACCACTGTGCTGGAATCGATCTTCAGGCCTCCGCTCACCTCTGCGCTGCGGACAAAGTCTTGAGTTTGCAGGTCCTCTACCCGCTTCAGCTCTCCCGTAGCCAGCTGGATGATAGCTCCTTTCATGAAGTGGGAGGGCAAGCGTGAGGAGCTGGGCGGCTGCACCTGGGCCAGGTCCTTCTCCAGCGTGCTTCCGTGAGCCGGTGCATCCGGGCTCCGCCGCGCCGCGGGTTCTGGAGCGGAAGACCTGACAGTCTCGGATCCAACGGGAACCAGGACTGGCTTGCCGTTGGCGATCACCGTGCCTTTGGTTAACTGTCTGTGTCTAACCGGCTCTTCAGGGGAGGTCACGTACGGACTCCTGGACTGGCTCTTCTCCGCAGCAGCCCTCTCTGCCGCGTTCCTCAGCGCGTCCTTTGACTGCCCCTGCTGATCAGGGACATTATGGCAAAGGTTTAAAGGGCTCGGGTCATCCTTCCTCTGGGCCGCCAGAACGTGATAATCCTGAGATGCCAGCACCCCCACCACCCTCTGAACCTCCAGATCGGTGTCTGGGGTGCTTCTGTGAGCTGGCACAGAGACCTCTGTTCCCAACGTCTGGTAACCTGAAAGGAACTGTCCATCGACCACACACCCTGCTGCAGGCCCAGGCAGACTGTCGCCAGCTTTAGTGCCGGCAGAGTCCACGGCCTCGCTGGGCCTCCTCACCC
>NW_009736528.1:0-220 GCF_000703405.1 Apaloderma vittatum | reverse complement strand
AGCTGACTCTCTTGCTGAGGAGACTCTGGACTTCCACCTGCTGCAGGGGTCTCATATGTCGAGTACCCTGACGGGAGGCGGGGCATTTGATAATAAACAGGAATTCTACCTGGCGCGATATCCAGCGTCTGGGTACCAGCATGGTGCTGCATCTGGCCAGAATGAGAGACTGCAGAAGCAGGTTTGTTGAAGGTGTGCGTAGGAGAGGTAGTCTGGGGGG
>NW_009736527.1:0-12251 GCF_000703405.1 Apaloderma vittatum | reverse complement strand
GGACGGACAGACAGATAGATGAGCTGGGCCAGCGAGCAGGTGGGACCTGCCTTTCGCTCTACCTTCAGGGAAAAGCCGGGACTCTGCCATTTGCACCGCTTAAATCTTTATTTCCTGTATCTCAGCCAGCTTTAGAGCAAAAATCGTGTTTGCTGCTGAATAACCTCTTTCGGCTTCTTTCCGACAGCGAAGTGGGCAATAACTGCATAGATACTGGCTCTGATCCGATGAAATCTATAACAAAAAGGCAGCTAATCTGACAGGGATCAGAATCAGGGCCACAATCCTCAATTCTTTCTTAAATGTTGGCAATGAGAATACATTGGACACGATTTTTACTAAGTGGGAAAGCTCACCATCATTCATAATTACTTGAAAAATTACCAATTTTCAAAGTCGAAAAGAGATAACTCAGTAGATACAATTACTGCTAAATTTAATAAAGACAAATGACCACACAATTGATGCTTACTGACTTAAATGAACTGTTTGCTGTTTGTACAAAAGGCCAAGTGTCAAGACACTCGAAACAGCTCATGAAATATCATTCACACCATAACAACGTATCTCCTGCACTTATGGCAGAGTGAATATACATCTAAAAGTTAATTTGTCTTCTCCATGTCTGTTTTATAACTGCAATTTTGGTTAACCATAGCTTCTTAGAGAATTAGCTTGGGTCCTCCTAAATAAGCAGCCTTGCAATAAAAATCAGGAAAGAAGCCTGTACATCCTAACTATGCATTTTAATTCTCTGGTTTATTTTTATATCGATTCTCAGTATCACTGTGTGACAACATCGAATTCTTACATTATTTTGTGGTCTGCGATGAGTTATGTGAGGTGGGAAATAAGACCTGGGACCAAACCTTTGCTACACCACTGGCCTTTTGTAAAGGTGTATGCCGCTTCGTGCAGAGCTGACTGCTGAGCCAGCCTGACCCTTGTTTCCACCCGTCAGTCCAGGAAAGACGATCGGAAGCTTTAAGTTGTTCGGTACGGAAATACCAAGACTCTTCAACTCTTCAGCTGGCTGACAGAACAGTGGGACGGGAAGGGGTCGGGGGAACCCTGAAACGCATGCATTCGGTGGCACTAGCCCAAGAACGGAACAGAGGTGTGTGAAAGTCATGGTTCAGCTCCAGTTGGACTGGCCTCTCGATCCAAAACTGCATCAGCCTGGGCACTTGGACTATATCCTCCTTGGAACCGTATCCTGTCTTGAAACGAGCCTTGGGCACACAGGCAGCTCCACAGTTCTCTGAAATAAATCACCTCTGCAATGCAAACTGAGAAGTGCCTATCAACTAGTTTCACCTGAACTTGAACTGAGTTGAGATCTCGCAATAATAGAGCTCATAATTTTCCTCCTGCTTGCCAAAGGGATAACACATCCCCAAATACTCTGAAAATGTTTAACAGGATACTTGACGCAGTTAAGACTGAATCGCAACCCACACCTTCATATTTGGCGTAACCGCAAAAAATGGCACAGAAACTCGAAACAATCGCGAAGAGCATCAGAAAGTGAGATTTACAATTTTCAAGTCAGCAAGGGCGACAGACAGGGTGAGGTGAGGCGGCACAAAACTTGAGAAAAAAGACGAGACAATGAAGACAGATCCTTCTCTTTCAAGGCAAGTTAGAAGCAGATGAAGTATTGATACTTTAGCGAGATAATACTGACATATCTGTCTATACGTAGGTATGCAGTTGCTTGGCAGCTTAAGATATCTTGCCAACCTAATTGTCTCTGCCTTGCTAAGCTTCAAGGACAGCAGCTCTCCAACACAATTCATAGCAGTCAGCTTTCCGTTTGTGCTTGGAAAAACGATGATAATGAACATGGGAAGTTCAAAGGGCAGTTCAACAAATCTCCAAAGTAACAGTACACTGCTAGGATACTGCTCTAAGGCCTTCCACTCTCTCCTGCCTCAGCCAGATAGATGTAGTGTTCGGTATTAAAATAGTTCTCTGGGACATTTATGAATAGGGGTTGGGAAAACTTAAGATCTCTTCTGTCATGATATTGAGGAAATGAATACTGTTCAAGGTAGGCAACAAAAAAAACCTCCCTGTCTCCCTGGGGGAGTGAAGCAACAACAAAACACAGAAAAAAAACCCGACCCCAAAAAAACAACCAAAAAATTATCTACCCAAAATTTGAAGTTGAAACTTCAAACCGTGATGAAATGAAAACTAAACACTCAGCACAATTTCTAACAGCAACTTCACTAGGTAACTTAATATCCTTGTGTAGATTCCACCCCCTGCCAAGCTCATACTCAGTTTAACTACTACCTAAATGTCAGTCTATCTACTTTGCATTAGATGGGTATCAAGTTTTAACGCAATATATAAACATCTCAAGTTCTTATCATCAAATGTCAATTTCCTCCCCCACTCCCAAATTGGGTGCACACCTCAATTTTCCTAGAAATCAACAGTAGCCTTGAAGTCCTACAGTAATTTTAAAAAGACAGAAAACCCTAGAATAATGCAAATGTTAACAACCACCCACAACAGGTCTACAGAAAGCTAAGTATAGAATGCTTTAAGGCAGTAGACAGCAGTTTCTACCAACTGAACTCCTGCCCCAACAACAAAAAAAACCCCACAGCTGCTTTGCTTTTTTTTTTGAGGGCAGGGGGAAGGAAACACAGGTAGGGAGGTGTGGAAAGGCAAAAGGGGTGATCTAATTGCAACAGAACATTTTGTCCATACAGTAATCCTAAATGTGCGATTGAAAGTAACCTCTCAAAGTTTAAGGCTACGCAATGCTAAATGTAAAGAACAAATGCTACTGTTTAGGAGCAAGTTAGTGATGTAGGACAAAGTGCTTAATACCACAGCTGCACGTATGAGAACTTAGCTTTTTGGTTCTATAAGAGGAAACAAAAATGCATAGGTCTGTTTTGAGTATTGATTTTTAATAGCTTGTTTCTCATAAGGGAACAGGGGATGTTTTCTGTTTTAGAAATACAGGTATCGGTTGAGCTTTAAATACAGCCTGCTCCTGCCAACAGGTCATGTACATGATTTATTTGCCTTCAGCTTTTGTTTTTATGCATTAAGCAACCTTCAACCTTCTTTTGTAATACAATATATAGACAAATTTAAGTACAGTAATAACGTAGGTATGTTACTGTCTTCACATTTCTCTTGACATACTGGACAAAGCGATACACATCAGTTTGCCCCCAAGCCCAGGTTTCATACACAGCATGCTGAATACTGCTTTCTGAGTCATACTCGACTTGCTCCAACACTTAATTTGCCAAATCTACAGAAAGAGATCCTTTGGAAATATCAGGACTTACTTCCAACTTTGTCCAGTGACTTTCACATGCTCAGGCAACTACTGGTAACTTTCATTTTATGGTTACTACAGATGTTGCATGTTGACAGGAAAAAAGTTTTAGAACTGGACAAGCTATAGTAATCAAGGTTTTTGGTAAAAGAATTACATACAAAAAGGGGACTTTTATATATATATATAATGTTCAATCTGTAGTCTCGTTTTTCAAAATAAAACCTGTATATATAAATGGATAACATTCAAGATCTGTATAGGAATAACAGTTGCTCTCTGGCTAAAAACAATATGTTTAGACAGAATCTCACTTTCTGTTTTTCACTTCAAGTATGCTAGCCAGTCCAGTCCTTTGGGAAAAAAACTTCCATTTTTTAATCCTTTAGGATCCATCAGATTCATTATATGGTAATGACCTTAACTTATACAACACACTATATTATGAGGTGAACTCAAGGGGTTTAGATATCGAAGTATTTGGTCTGGGTGCAACAGCCAAACAGCTGTTTAAACATGATATTAGAGCTGAAGTAAGTCTCTGTCAGAATAAAAACCAACATTCATGAAAACAGCAGCAGCCATCAAAAACATTCACAACTGCAGGGATTTTTTTACTGTGTGTAATTTTGCATTATAAGTAGGAGAAGCCACAATAGTTTGAAGCAAAATTAAAAAAGTACCACTATAGCCTTGAATTTAATAATGTGAATTGTCACTCTTACAGCTGTTTATAGAAGTGTACTAAAAAAATTTACTTAAACATATGAATTTAAGACTTTCACTTTATTCAGCAAATTGGTTTATTTACACAATGGGGAACGCTGGTTGAATGCTGTCAATGTAATAAAAACAAATCTAACAGAGACAATACTGAACTCTCTCTATGTATTCATAGCAGAAATGACAAACTATTTCCTTACCTGTATCAGGAACATCAAGCGCAACAATGGGACAGTATCATAGGACACTGATTTAACAATAAACCACAGAGGTCCAGTAATACTATGGCAATTTACTCATGTATTTACTGACTTTAAAAAAAATAATTAAAAGTCAGTAATACCCAGTATAAAGTTCTGTCAATTATCAGAGTCAAACTCTGAAGAGTAGGTCAGTAAAACCTTATCAGATTATCCACAGTTCATAAAGTGACCTGATCTGCTTCAGACCACTAATACAGAAACAAAATTGATGAGAACAGATTACCCTCTAAAAGGCAACAATGATCTGATAAGGGTTTAACTTAATGGAAGTTTAAAAAAAATTAAGAATTGCAGAGCACAGCCCCTATTAGAACAAGCTAACTTTCCAGACTTTCAAAAAAAGACAAAAAAAAATTTGAGAGAAAAAAAAAACACTTCAACATGAAGCTACCATACAAAGTTGTTGTGTTTTTTATTTTTTGTGGGGATTTTTTTGTTTCTTTTAAGAGTTCAGAGTTGCAATTTAATCCTGGCTTTTTAGTGAGAAGGACAGTTTTGGCCTAGACTTTCCTTTGCCCAGGATAATTTTTTGCTCTTCCTTTTGCTGACGTTGTCTCTCTTGTTCTAGTTTCATCCTCTCCTCATGAATCTTTCTTTGTTCTTCAACAATTTTCAATTGTTCTTCAGCCTGTATATGAAAATGGTAGAATTTAGGCCAGCACATTTTGAAGTCATGAAAGCAATTTACAAGTCCATATTAACTTCCAAACAGGTCCAATCCTGCACAGGTATGTAAGCAGTTCTACCTGAGCTAGATGCCATAATTGGTTTCAGCGAAGCTATTTACAGAATGGTTATTTGAATGGAGTTCAGAAGAAAATAAGTTTCTAGAGCTAACATATCAAAAACTTGACAGCTTACATGCAGTGATTGCTTTGCAAACACACCTATTACATTTTAAATAAAGAAGTCAGTGCATATATAAAGCAATTCCTGACACCTGTCACGTGTCAGATGAAGGGACATTATAGTGAAGTAACAGACCATCAGAGGTCTCCACGCTCCAAAACCCATCTAAAGCCTCCTTCTAATTCGAAACCTTCTTTACTTGATTTGTAACAAGTCAATCCCTAAGTCGACTTACATTTCTTACAGCTCTTCCAGCAGTCTTCTAAATGTGATTATTTTATTCATTACATCAGTTAAAACTTTTAATTTTGTATTCGTCCCACTTCCACCATACAAGGTTGAGAAAACGGTAAAAAAAAAGGAGATCTAACGCAGATGTACTTCATGAAAATGGTTTTAAGAGGCACCATCTTTACCTGAAAAAGGTGCAATTACCTGGGTAACTGAAACCAACAGAGTTCAATCCGGATTTAGAAGCTTAGTTGGGTTTGTCATTAATTGATTAGAATCAGCTAAATCATATTGAATGTTCTCATTAGGCAGGCACCTACTTCAATAAGCTCTGAAACCAATGTAAGGTAGACTTTCATAACTTAGATGTCTTAAGCTTATGCTGAAAGTCGCTTTCAGCACTTTTACATCACCATTACACTAGTCTTGAATCCAGTTTGTACTTGTCCCACTCAACAGAACAGTCACTTCTATTCTAGAAGCTGAACTTGTCCGTAAACTTACTTCAACCTTCCCTGTGAGATATCGTTAAAAAACGTACTTTTTAAATTCTGAAGACAGCTATCTTCCTCAAAATTAACTGCACTTGAACTAGGTTTTCCGACTAGCGTTACTGCTAAGATCTGGTCTCTTACACTCACGGGAAGGAGAGCAACACTACTGACATAACGAGCAGTGGACAAGTTCCAACTCTAGCAAGGATAGATTTGTTTATTTTAATTGTGCTGCAAATCAGGCAGCGGGACCTGTACTCCCCTACAGAACAGTAAACTACATCTTCACATACCAGTTTAGCTTGTGCTTCTGCAATTTTTCGATTATTCTCTTCTAGTATTCGCTCTAGTTCCTCACGCTTTGCACGCTCTTCTTCCTAAAGGGGAGGACAGGGCAAGATGTTAGTAAAGTAAAATACTCAATTCTGCATGTTCACTAATCTTTCTCAGAATTCTTCTGTGAACTGACTTAAAGTGGCAGCTTTACAGCCACCTATTTTGTCTCACAACGGTAAATTGTGCAGTCACTAAAACTGGTTTCTAGTACTCAATTTAAATCATCCCGCCCAGTCCAAACAGCAACCAACTAAACCCTCCCTAATCACAGAATCCTGACAATTTATTACTAGAATTTTAAAATCACACAAATCAACAAGGACAACTACAAAAACTGGATAGTATTTACCAAATTAAAAAGTAATATAGAAAATATAAATAAAGTGAATAGTTTGTCTCACCAATTAAGTATACCTACGTATTCTTTACCTATACTCCTTTAATCAGCATTAAAAGTTGAATATTTACTGTCTTGTCCAGTGTCCTGCAGAGTGTGCTCCTCGGCTGCCATACGCGCCAGCTTCCTCTTTAAAATGATTTGTACTGTTAGCTTGGCAATACCTGCATCAGCAGCTCAACCATTTATAAAGAAACAACATACAAGGAAGGCTGAGCTGAGGAATGCAGATGTTTATGATAAGAAGGAACAAAAATATGTAAATCATTCCTAAGGCAAACAATTAATAAGAAAAATACATTTACTGTTAGTGAAAAATACAAATGGTAATCCATACTTCATGGAGCTATGGGCTTCTTTCATGGGGAAAATGGACTTAACATTCAATATTCTGACAATTTTTAGACAGCTGAAACTGTCATTTGCAGTCTGAACTTGGAATTCAGGAGTCCAGGGAAGGCAAGATCAGGAAATAGAGCCTTGTAATTGTTGTTTTCTTGGTGAATTTTATGGAACTCTGTTATGCAACTCATAAATATGAAGACTGCGTGAAAGGTTTTGAGCTGTTTCAGTTCACGTAATATATATCCAAATTATTTTAATATTTGGAAGATTTAAAAGTTAGCCAGAGGTTTGTGTCTGTGTAAGAAAAAAAAGTTAATATGAACAAAGCAAGCATACGAAGAGAAAACTTCTTACTATGACTCGTAACCAGCTACTAGCTAGCACACTTCACTCCAGGCATGGAAGTTTATTCTGCATTATAAAGAACTGATGGGACTTCTCCACATCACACCAACAATAGGGAAAACACTTTTAAAAAAAACCCGGAAAAGTTATCCTTCTGATCAAATGAAAATCTCTATATGTGAAAAATTTGCTGACTACAGACATCTAAATTCAACTTAAATTCTTTCATAGTGAGGTTTAAATTTGCAAAAGGAGTGTAATTTAATATTCTCAATATTTGTTGTAACTTAGTTTTCTTTTTTTAATTTAAAGACATTATGTGACAGATAAGTCACATTTAATATGGAGGGGAAAGCTTCACTGCTACTGTCTTTCCTTTAGTAAGCCAATCAAAACATTAATTTAAAATAAAACTGTGTAGGAGGTACAGAGTGAAAAAGGCATTTGAGACTTATGACTATTTAGCACAAATTTCCTTTACAGTTTATAGTTTTGTCTTGAAATTTCTGGATCCTGGAATGACTGGTGCAGGCAGACATCAAAGCCTTTAGTAGCAAATTACTGTCTCACAGAAAGACATTTTCAGCTTCTGCTCCAGCTGCTGATTTGAAAAAAAAAAACAAAAAAAAACCACAACCAAAAAACCAAAAACCCAAGTCACATGTTCAGCTTGACTTCAGACAAGGGCAACCTGCTCTTTTGTAACTTCTAGGGAAAAAAAAGGAGTAGTTAGTAGTTATTAGAAGTGGATATAATGATTTGGACACAGATCCTTCGTGAAGACGTGGATGGGCTTATGCTCGAAGTCCCAGAATTCGTCCAAAGTACGTACGCTCAAGGAAAACATTCATTTTAAATGAAGAGGAAGAAACCTATTTGTTAAAGACAGGTATTGCAGCTCACTGCTGGACCCTGCTTTTTGCCTGACTGAAGGCAAAAGCCTCTTACAGTCTAGGTAAACAAAATTAAACAAATGAAGGATACATCATTACAGATTTTCAACACCCTTCCCCAAAACTGAAAGGACCGCTGATAAATCCTGCAGCCATGGCAAAAGTTTCAAACAATTCTGAAATATGTAGGTCAGTTCCATTAAAAATCAACTATCCTTGTTCAGGTTTTAGGAGAGTAACTGTTTAAGTACCAGTGAGCTCCTCTGAATAGTCTAGAAATTAGGTTTCGCAGCAATGCAAGTTTATATGAGAAGAGAATTAGATTTGCTGTATTCCATCTCTTTCTGAACCGAACAGGAGGCACAAACGGACACTGAAAGTTTTGCCATGGACTGTCTCTACTTTCCAAACGACCGAGCGTTACCTCTCTGGCTTTTTGTGCTGCAAGTTCAGCTTGTCGCTGTCGCTCGAGTTCTTCGAGCAACTGTTTTTCCATGATGCGCTTAGCCTCCTCCACCCTGCGCAGAACCTCTCGCTCAATCTCATCCTTCCTTTTCTCCAACTCTTCTTCTACACGTTTCGCCACAAGCTCTTCCACTCTTCGAGCAGTTTCTTCCTCTATGAGTTTCTCTTCAATTTCTTGTTGACGACTACAAAATGCAAACACAAGGATTAGAAGGGTTGCGCTGCAACAAACACTTCCAAATAGACAGCAACAGGCATGTTACTGGATCGCTTTTAAACAGTTTTGTACCTTACACACACAGAATATTTTGCCCAACATTTATGGAAAGTGAATATTCAGGCATTTAGTGTTCCAACCACAGGCAATCCATTCAAAACATGGCATATTTAGCATCTCTCCACACATCTCAAGAGCCTAACTTAAGATGGCAGCTTATCATACTACTTCTTGATCCTTTTGGTGGGGGGAGAAATCACGGGGGGAAAAAAAAAAGATGATATCATCCCTCACCCCCCCCGAATTTAAACAGTCTCAATTTTAAGCCACGGTTAGCAATATAATCTTGTAAAGTACTTTCTTAAAGCCACCACCTCAGAGGCAACAAATTAATCTCTGCAACAGAAGATGGATGCAATGAAATTTATAATTTGATTTGTTTTAACAAGAATTCCAGGTGTTGTATCTTACCAAATTTCAAATATGTCAGCTTTCTTTACTGCAGCACTCTGTTTTTACCATAATTATCCAGAATAAAATATACCAACATCAAGGCAAACTTTCTAATTTTCCATGTTCTGAATTTTGGAAGTAATTTCAAATATCTTTATTTTTGTTTAGCAGCATTCTTAGCTTGATCAGCATTTCAAGTTTTCATTAAAAATGGTACAAAAAGATCAGGTCAATTTGCAAGTTTATTACCAAATGAAGAAAAAAAACCTCCCAGGTAGTAATTAGATATCCAAAAGCCAACAAAAGTAAATACTGTATAGCTATATTGCATATAGTATTATTTATTTAGAATTATCATGGGCTTTGGAGAGAAGGTTGGTCTCTTTAACCTTGACATTGAACTTCCATTCCATGAAGTACGGAACAATCTCATAAACTTATCTTCTGTCCTGTCAGCACCACAAATCCATGATTTAGAGTAACAGTTACTGTTGTAATACCCTAATATCCTGCAATTTTCATAAAGTTTGCATTTTCTTATCTTACTGAGAGACATAAAACCAACTACTTTAAAAAAAAAGTTAAAGGATTTACTAACTCTTCAATTTCACAGTGTATAATTTGCAAACATGCAATAGGAGATAAAGAAGTATGGATTTGTGAAATTTGTGAAATACCAATTTGAAATGCTCCCAGCTTCCCTTGTTTATGTATGCTCTTTTCAGAACTGTACTGAACCAAAGGGATAATCTATTTCCTTTAGCAATGTTTTGGAACCCTCAACTTCAACAATTCAGCCCCAGAAGGCAAATTTTATTCTTACATTCCTCAAGAGATGGCAAACTTAGCTGGTGGCCCATTAGGCCAGCATTCACTTTTCCTAAAGAGACACATATCTTGCAGTGTTTTTTCAGTAAAAAACAACAACAAACATAGACCACCACCATCCAGAAAAACACATCAAGCCTATTCTGCTGGTGTGTCTCTACCAAGCTACAACCTACATTTGGTTTGGGGTAAATTTGTAAACATCCTTGTATAATACATGCTCTTTTAGTTTCAAGGGTTTCTTCTTCCCTCTTATGAGTATTAGTTTGGCAGCAAGTACTCTCACCATCCCGTAATGATACAGCTTAGTATACATAAGAGGCTATCCTGCAGAAATTTTTCAGAATGCTCATATTCATGTGTTTTATTCAACTGTTTTAGTTTCACTTTTAACATCAGGGAAATCTAGAATAAAAGTTAGCTAATTGAATAAAAACAGTACATAGTTACAAAAAAACCCTCCAACACATCTGAAGTAAGTTTTTAAATATCCTCAACAACTGATGTACTGAAATTAAGCACTGTGCCTGCACACATTTCATTTTTTCTCCCCCCAACAAATTCCATTCAAATTTAATTACACCAAGCAAATATATTTTTTTCCGCATTCCTAGGCAATGACAATAGTACAAATATATAATAATATAATATAAAATGGTTTAGGGTTTATAAAGAAAACCAAATATAGACACTAATATAAATACCTACTATTCTGCAATTTATACCAACTATTCATTTTTTTTCATTTACATGAACTTACAGTATTTTATATACAGGTGTAAGATTATTATCCTGACTTACTGAGTTATGACTCCCGAGCAACAGAGAAGTCATTAATGTAAAAATAGGGAAAGGCAGAAGTTAGGCTATGTGTTAAGACTTAAACAGAAAGAAGTCACTTTCAATATATGAACTGTCCACTAGTTAATTCAGTCCAAGAAAGCATTTCCTTCCTTCACTTAAGTATATACTAACATACATAACATAATTTACAGATTACTTACTCAAATACCATAGTTTTCTACTAAGTTTTATTGTTTTCTTTTTGAAAATCAAAGTCTATTCTAGAAACATCAAAATCCTATACCCAACCATTTCCAATATTGTTTCTCCCTCAAAAGTTTAATATTCTGTTGTCAATGTCACTGGAATGTCATAATCCTCCTACAGAAATTTCAAAAGTATTTTAAAATTTCAAACCTAACTTATGTAGACTAATTACATACAAACTATAACAGCTTTAGAATAAACTGTTCACTGTATCTTCAAATTGCTAAGCACATTCCAATTCTTCACCATAGATATGCATGGAATATTTTTATTAATTTAGGAACTGTACAAAATTACAAACCACAAAATTAGGACCAGTAACTCGAAAAGCTTTCAACATTTTCACCTGTGTTTGTGTTACTGTGCAAGCTGTTGATGACACCACTGTCAAATTCTGAAACTAGCAAAGGAGATTATTGACAAACAAAAATGAAAGGGACAACTCGGGGTGATCAAGCCTTGAAAATTATAATAAGTATTTCAGTAGAATAAGGTCACCAAAGCAAAACTCAAAGCTCCACCTAAGAATTAACAGAACTTGGCTTCACACGTACAAACGAGTGTTATTTCTGGATTTAGTGCCTCGATGAGCAAGGGTAACACTCAAAGACAAGAATCACTTTATTGCAACTGTTAAAACCGTTGTCATCACCGATGCAGAAAGGTCTCCTTTGTAACTTAACAATACTGCTCAACATCTTAATGGACATCCAGCGTTCACCAGAAGAGAATTTATCTCTCTCTCTGTAGACCTTATAAATATCTACATCCCTTGCAATGAAAACTAAAAAACGGAAAGGCTTCAACCGAAATAACGCATCGGATCTCATGGTCTCATTCGGGAAGGAAAAAAAAAACAAACAACCCCAAACCCCACAAAACCACATCAGCGCTAATATAATCGTCGCATGGCGTTTTCTGTAAGCTCTAAACCTGGCAACTCCGGATGCCTCTGCTCGACGCATACCGAGCTCCACGCAACGCCCGGGAGGGGCGGGCCGTGCGGCAGCGCAGCACAAAGCCTGCGGGGCGCCGAGGCCGCCGCCACGAGA
>NW_009736526.1:4442-14985 GCF_000703405.1 Apaloderma vittatum | reverse complement strand
CTGCCGGCCAGGGTCAAACCACGACAGTTATTAACATGACAAAGGAGTAGAAGGGTAGGGATGAGATTTTTTAAATTAAAGATGAAAATAAACTTGCCTGGGGCAAGGAGATTAATGAAAATAAGCTCCACAAACTCGATTTTCTTTCTTTGAAATTTACCATACTGACCACTGTAAGTATTCTGTCAAAAATCTAACACCTCTTTTGATAATCACCATCTATTAATATTTTTTTTTATTTAGTATAGAAGTCCAATCATAGAAAGACTCCTTTCAAAAATGCATATATCTGTTCAGTCATCAACCATGTAACTCCACCATAAATCTTAAAACCTTATGAAAATCTACACATTTTGAATTTGGTAATTGCTGTCAATGTAAACTTTAAACATCTTTCCAATGTTCTGTATAGATTGCTTCTTACTCACCTATGATACTTCATTTCCTACCTTACAGTTAATATACTGTTTGACATTTACATAACTTCTTTTCAAGAGAAACTGGGAAACAAACTTTAACTCTTTTTAAAACTGAACAGAATTATATTGCTCCTTCTCATTCGAAAATAATTTTCATTTGTATGTTTTCATAGCTCACTCCTTTCCTCATCGTTATGCAAACTGCCATGCATTCTTTTTTTTTTTGCATTTCCTCATAACAGCTAGTATTCCAAAAACATTTTCTATTTTGCTGTGAACTCCTCACTTTAAAAAAATTTTCTTAGAGAGCATGACATCCTCTAAAAATTGGAAGCAGTTTTTGTTTTTCGTTGGATCATCTTGCTGAAAAGCAAGAGTCAACTAAAAAATTATACTAAATTTAACCAAAACCAAACTACAGTTTCTTTTCATGATATCCAATTAACTGATGACAGTTTATCCCATTATCTGACTACCTAATAAATATAAACCTGTGTGTTCATTTGTTTTAGAACAAAATTGACTGCATGGTTTAGCTATTCAACGGGCTAATTTTAAAAGTCCTTTTTCCATAGGATATGTAGAACTCTACCTCCTGCCCTTAACACTCATTAACTTGCTTCTTAAGGAATAGAAGCCAACAGAGGAAAGGCATCCAGAAAAACTATGATCAGTTCCTGCAGTTGGTGTCTGAATTAGTTTGACACTCACAGGAGAAGCTACGGGCTTTATCCTTGAGACCTATATCAATTTTCATTGATTTTTCTTTACTCTACAGATACTTAAGCCTCCCAACCCTATCACATCATAATGCAGATTTGAAACTAGAGTAGTTCACCGAAAAAATTAAATGTAAAATTATCACGGCTGTGAAGGCAATCAATTTCTTAATATGTACAGCTATGAATTCCCCTTAACAAATTTAAAAACGCCTGAGAACCTTAAAAATATAATCCCAGCAATCTTTCAAAAATGGTCTTCCATGCATTTAAAAAAAATTAAATCTAAGCCAAAAGTTAAGTTTCTTCATTAAATTAAAAATGTACAAAATCCTGGAAATTGCAGGAAAAGTGAGGAAAAGAAATAGTGACTGATACTGGAAGTGTCCAATACAAAACCTGAAAAGTAAATATGCTATATACATGTACGAGTGCACAATCATGTGTGTGCATGTGTGCACATTTGGGATTTTTTTTGCACAAACTATTTACAATGAAATATATAACGCTTTAGACATAGTGGATAAATACCAATAATACCCAATAAAAAAAAAAGCCAAAAAAGCTGCAAGGAAAGATCCATGTAAGCTATGAGGCTATTAATCATGAAGATTGCTCTTGGTAGGGCTAATAGAGAAATCTTCACACGGTGTTTTGTTTACACTGTTCCAAACATCAGGTCCAGCACAAGACAGCTCTGGTAACACCACGTACATCTTACAAAGGTAGTAATCGTCCTGCTGTGTCTCTAAGTTATTAAGACCATGACATGCCTTCTCAAAAGTAGTAAGAGTAGATACTTGACCTCCCTCACTTCAGTTTTTACCAGTTTTACAGTCTTTAAATTGTTTTGGTCAGACACAAACTAGCTAGCTTAGACAATGTGAAATGCACTACTTTGCAAAACGAGTGACTGAAGTATGAACAGATCAATCTAATTAATAATGTGAAGCACATGCTAGCCATAAATCCTGACAACTAACCAACTGTATAGGATGAATGTGTTCTCAGTCCTGGATTCTGGAGCTGACCATCGTTTTGGCACAGGATACAGGACGTATTTGATCATGCTTCACCGTCTCTAAACTAAACTGACAGAGAGAAAACATTTCTTCTGCAATGGATGCCCAAGTCCTAATTGTTTATTAATACCAACTAACCCTTACACCAATGTTTAGAAACTGACCACAGAGGACAAATCATTAGCTAGACAAACTACCAACTTGGTAAAATCAGATAGAAAATTAGCAAAGCATGTTTTTTAAATCTACTAGCTCACGCTGTTTCAGTGTGAACTGGAAATTAGATTTGCATTGTGACCTCTCCACTTCATGTCAGTATCCACAATTCTTCCAGTGATATACATGTCAAACATCCATTCTCATCCTGTAACTACTGATACGTTTTATCTTGGCATACCTCAGAGAAGCAGCAATGCTGACTTTAAGATGTCAGAAAATCTGAGGTTGCCTCCTTTGAACTACTCAACATGTCCCAGATTCTCAAATCATGTTAATCTCTTTATGATTTTTCTGGGTTTACAATGTTTATTATTTTCTCTGCAGTTTAGTTTGTTAAGTCTTCGTAATGTTAGAGAAATTGTTAAGATTTCATTTGCATTACTGTGATTGGACCAACAGCAGCAATGAGTATTTAAGCAAGCTGCTCCTATAGTCAATGTTAAACAAAAAAAAAATTCAAAACAGGACAATTAGATAGCTCTACCTTCAAAATCACACTGGAGAAATTGCATTTTGACACAGGTATGGCTCAGATTTAAAAAAAAAATAAAAATCACAGGCCATTAACTGGTTACTTTGCATCTGATCAATTTACAGATATGTTGTGTATGGTCTGCAACAGATTGATGCTGCTTGTCACTTGTTCTGAAAATACAGAAGAATGCCAGAACCTCTTAAATTTTGTTCAGACTCCAGAATACTTATGATGTTCTCTCTATGCTTAACATTCAACTGTAATACATACTTGCCATTGAAGAACGTACAGACATAATCAGAGTTGGGACGCAAGCGCATGGTTTTAGCTTGCTTATGAGTAAAGTATTTAAAATACATAGGGTCTTAATAACTAAGATGATGCAGGAACTCTAAATTCTTTTAATGAAACATACTTTCTTATAACAGTAACAGCAAAAAAAGACAAATGAGCACTAATAAAATAAGAAACCCCTTCTTAACTTGTCCATGTCAATGGTTGTACCTTTTACTTCCTTAAGCTCTTTCCGAGGCATATGACTACAGCTAAGAGAGTTCCAGTAGTTCAACAAAAGGTAAATTACCTCAAGAAAATGGCATTTTAATGAGTTTTCCATTATAGAACATATCAAACAATTAAAGCAATCATTCCAGTTTGATTTTGTCAAACCAGCAGGAACTCTACTTCTTCTTAACACTCATGTGGTTACGATGCATCACACAAAATAAACACAAACCCCCAAAATCTAAATAAAAATAGACTTTCTTTTATAAAGCCATTTTCATTGTGAGAAGAAAACTACAGATGTAAAAAAAGAGGCAAATGTGCTCAGATGTCTTTAAACGTAACACACATGTAGGAATATAATGTGTTTTAATGGAGCTAGAACTTCTGTTAGTCTTTAAAAGACAACAAAAACCTCAAAACATTGCTAGTGCAACAGCACTCACATATAGAATATGTGCCTGACCATCTATAGCCTTATACTACAGTAGTAGAACCGAGCTGCTACATCTCTCAAGAATTTTGTTCCATTTTATGAAATAAAGTTCTAGAGGGCCTTTCTACACATACAGAAAGATTATGTATAGTGAAAACTTTGTCAATTAATCATATGCTGAAAAATAAGTATTTTACAGAAAATCTTACACAATACCATCTACTATTTTCGGAAAACAGACAAGGAAAAATCCACTGCCAGGAGGATGATAACCCAGTGTCAAAACTGGATCACTTCGTACCACTAGTGAAGAGAAATCGCTTAGAGATCAACTCTCACACTACACAATATATGTGGTGTGTGTACATATCTACAGACACATTCAGATATATGTATATAAAAAAGCATCTACACGCATGTATATACACATACACACATATATACTGGTATATGTGTATACATATATATGGTATATGTGTATATGTGCATATATGTGTGTGTATATATATATGTATGTATATATGCTATTGCTATGAGATGCATCAAGAGAAATAGCAGCACAAGGAGAAAGCCACTCAGTTCTATCTTTGCACTGAATCAGATATACTGCAAAACAACATCACTAAATGGTATCACTAAATGGTTGCTACCGAACCATATAAGTCTTAAGATAATAATAGCAGGAGTAGGTACTTCAGTGAAAATGTGATTATAGGGTGAGTATTCCCATCCTGAAGAAACTACTACCACTGTAGAACCTGGGGGGTACATTAGGTACATTTTATCTTGGTACTTGGTATATGTTAACCTGGACACAAGAGAGAAAAAAAAGCCAATTCTTAGTACCTATCTTAGTACTTATCTTAGTCTGGGGAAAAAGAAGGCTGAGGGAAGATCTTATCACTCTCTGCAGCTACCTGAAAGGAGGTTGTAGACAGGTGATAGGACAAGAGGAAATGGCCTCGAGTTGCGCCAAGGGAAGTTTAGATTGGATATTGGGAAGAATTTCTTTACTGAAAGGGTTATCAGGTGTTGGAACGGGTTGCCCAGGACAGTGGTGGAGTCTCCTTCCCTGGAGGTATTAAAGAGTCCTGTAGACACAGTGCTTAAGGACATGGTTTAGTTGAGGACTTGTCAGTGTTAGGACAGTGGTTGGACACGACGATCATAGAATCATAGAATGGCCTAGGCTGGAAGGGACCTTAGAGATCATCTAGTCCAACCTCCCTGTTTTGGGCAGGGACACCACCTCTCGACTAGACCAGGCAACACATGGGGACCAAGCGGGAATCTAACCCACGATCTCGGTGTTGGTCCTTGTTGCCAGCATCGCGCTGAAACCACTGAGCTAACCGCCCCCCTATGATCTTACAGGTCTTTTTCAATCTAGGCGATTCTGTGATCTTCATCTTTCCACACAAATTTGACTACATGATTCACACTTCCTAACAGCTCACTGATTTGACTAATGCAATTTCCTCCCCCTGCCTGGGAAGCTCTGTGACCTTAGAAAGCACAAGCTGATTCAGCCTGAGCTGGTTTCTCTGAAAGAGTCCGAGGAAATCTCTCTCTCCTAAATTTGGTATTTGGTATGGAACTGGTCGTCAGTATTGAGACACACACATTCTGGGACAATGCTTTCCATATCATGATATCCTACAGCAGTAATAAAGCCAGTGAGCAACAGATTTCCTCGTGATGGCAGAAGTCAAGGCACTGCACAGAAGCCTGTGGAGAATGTAAATCTCACATCCAGATGCAGTAAAAATATCCCTTATTTTCACACTTAAAGCATCCCCAGGTCTGTATATATACCGTCCTTCTCTCCTTTCCCCCTTCAAAATTACTTCCAAAAAAAACCCACGAGACAGAAGAAGCATTAGTGTTTTAAATTTGGGAATCAACCTCTTCTATGTAATAGTTAATCACACAAGAACATGTGCTTTTAAAAAAAAATAAATAAATAAACCACCCACAACTGTTTGGCCCCCTTGACAGCTAAAACCCAGCATGTTTTGTTTGGTCTTCTCACTGAAGAGAGCAGTCAGCCAGTCAGTCAGCGAGTTGTGCCCCACCATCCTTTCCCCCACTATTAACACCCAAATCAAGTTCAGCACTGCTCCAGACCACTGCATTGCTCCAGCCACTGCAGGATCAGTCTTTTATCCAGCCAACAGGCTACACGAGAAGAGATGCAAGAGGAAGATAAATGTCTTGCAACGTGGCAAAAGCAGAGCACAGCCCACAACCAAAAAACTGATGAACTTCAGTAGTCCATCCACTTCTATCAGTTATTTTTATCTCCCAGTGTTTGTTATGCTTTTATTAATTTTTTACTTTTTTTTTTCTAGGAAATAAAAATCTACATATTTAATACAAACCCCATCAATTCTGATTGACAGGAAAAATATACAGGATGAATAACAATTTTTATCAATGCAATACAAGATTGGATTTTCCATCAAAATACAATAGAGCACATAACATGGGCATGAATGCCTAGAATTTACAGTACTAACCCAACATGAGGCAAGAAAACAGATACTTATACAAGTAGCAAAAATCTCTTGTTAAAAATCAGAATTTCCTCTTAGAAAGGAAATATGTCAGGGAAATACAGCTGAGGCTATTTTTAAAAAAAGTTACTGAGGGGAAATGTTAAATATTTAAGATAAGCTTCCACCATTTCTTAAATAACCTTAAAAATCTGCAAATCTGTTTCTAAAACACTCTTCCAACCTTGAAACTAATCAGAGACTCCAAACTGTAATTCCTGCACTGACAACATCTCCTTAAGCTTTTGACAATATAGAATGAATACAGTTTCTATTTTCCAACCTTTGCAACAAATACATTTATCTGTAGATCTGAAGCTATTGAAAATGGGCAGTGGTAGCAAAAGATTCCTCAAAAAGTAAATTTTTAATAATAATTATTTAACTTTGGCCCTCCTGTCACGTTTCTGCCGGACTTCCTTTATTTGGAAAACCAAAGCTAACTGTCTTTAGTCCAGGCTGAGAAGTATGTTTAGTTCTGTTAAAAAAAAAATTAAAAAATAAAAATCCAATTCTCTTCCAGCCCTCATTTTGAATGTACAACTTAATTTCCCAAAAGACCAATTAAGGAATAAATTGTGATTACTGTAAATTCAGTGTGCAGGTTAGTTCAGTGAAAAAAAACACAAACAACCAAAACCAGACAAGTATTCTTACAGTTTGTCTTTGCTTCACTTCTTATTTTCACTAAAAGCTCCTGATTTTTGTCTTCTTGTTAATTTATCCCTCATTTTAAACAGATCTGTTCTCCACAAGTTTATTTTTACTGTTCTACATTTTGCTATCAGTTTCTATTTTAATCCAAATGGTTTTATGTTTTTCCATTAACAAAAATCATAAAGGATCATTTCTTTATAAAAATCCTACTTCCCCTCAAAGGGGAGATTCAATCACAATATCAATTTTTTCCTTTCCCAGTTTAGCAAGCATTGATGCTTAATCAATTATCAGAACATGTAACTGTTTGTATAAACGTGTAGTTCCAGGTTAAAATAAGTGTTAGAAATGTGACTACATAAAGCACAGTAAAGACACTGCTATACAATACATACTCTTCAAGAGTATGTTTAAGATGGCTGTTTCCTTCCAGTTTCAAACAGATTCAAGAACAAAGAAATTCCTCCCTAGTTTATCAGTGTAAGGACATATGAACACTGATTTGTGAGTTCAACAAGGATATTAGTTAGTTCTTTTAATACTACATCTAAAAATATGGTTTTGAATTTATAAACTCTGATTTCCTTCATCAGATAGAAGTAATATTTAACCTAAATCCTTCATTAATTTCTTCAAGCCAAACACTGGATCTACATATCTACAGTTGTACCATTAGGTACTAAGTTGGCAATTATCTCCTGTTGTAAAAGACTAGATGCTGATTGCTGCTATGAGGTTTACTGAAATACAACAATAAAAACAACTAAAACTTTACTTAAGGTGAAGTTAAGGCACCATAAGGACAAAAGCACTCCAAAGAACAACCTGCTTTGACATTTCTTTCCAAGTCAAGAAACTCTTACTTCAAAAGCTGAAAAGCAGCAATTAAAAGAGCATTACAAGTTCAAAAATTTGACTAGATAAAATATATACCAAATAACTATGATTTAGGTGTGCCTAACTCTCAATTTAGTCTATGACTACCAAAAGAAACAGCACAAAGTTTCTAACCAGCTGGAGAAAGAGAGCCTTCCTCTGCTAGCTAGACTAAAATAGGGAGAAAAAAGAGTTTCAAACAATCAGGTGTTTCCACATAACAGCCTACTTCCTTAAAAAAAGCATGTGAAGTCTTAGATCAAATTAATTTTCTGTAGAACTCACATGCAGAAAATTTACCCTCTTGTGTCCTTTAAGAAGTAAACTTAGCATAAAACCAAAAGATTAATGAGAAAATTTTATTACATGCCAAATATTTAATTCTGGAATTTCACTGATATTGGAGATGTCTGGATCAAAGTAACTTTAATGCAATAGGTAAGAAAGATTGCAGGCTGATTGTGAAAGATCAGGAATGAACTGCTCATTTACTTATCTTTGCAATTCCATCTAAGCTAAAAAAATTGCATTACTGAAAAGAAATTCACTTACATAGCAGGAGAGCTCTTGAACCTAAGATCTAAACTGTTTTCAAATGCTCAAAGCAACCTTCATTAACCTATAATTACTTCCTAAGTCTTTAAAAATGTTCTACTTTACAGAGGTGAAGTGACTCGTAAATCAACACCCCACACACCACTTGAGGCAAGTTGACACTTGTTGCAAAATTTCTTGTCCGCAAGTTAAAAATCAAATACATTATCACAAGCTGAGTTTTTTTCCACAGGAGTTAATAGTACTATGAGAATCCTTCTCATGTATTTTGCAAAAGGGTCAAAATAATTTCACATGCATTACCTCTCTTGCCAAATAATGTCCACAATTACTTCCATTAGCAAACTTACAGTACAGCGTGCACTTTCCCAAACGACTCAAGAGCTCATCTTAAACCATTCTAAAGAGAAGAAAAAAATCTTTGATCTCAGTAATTCTTCAAAAACAAGTAAGTTGAAAGCCTGATTTAAATCCACAACGACCTGCCAGATAACTATAAGGCAACAACATACAGTATCTAAAGAGAATATTTTCCTTTTCTGCCATCACTACGTTACTTAGTTCAATATCTGAATAGAAGAAAAAAGGTGATAAGCTGTTGCATACCTGAGGAGCCTCTGTAGAACTGTTTCTATTTGCACTGCTTAAAATAGTTTCTTGTGTTGCTTGCCTTCTCCTTTCAAGAAGGCTATGTCCTGCAGTAGTTTCATTTTTCAGATTTTAATGCAGCAGAAGTAATATGGAAAGACGTGGCTTTTCATTGCTCATAAGAAAAAACAATAGCTAGCACAAATTAGTAAGTGACACAAAACGTTTATGTGTACCAGGTCTCCTTGTTACGTGCCAGCACACAATTCGATAGCGTATTACTCAAAACTTCCAGCTGCGTAATACTGTGTTGAATATTTGCACTGCATATTTTGTTCACTGGTTGAACAACAGAGGAATAAAAGAACTAGGATACTGGAGACCTCAGTCAAGATTCTGCTGGATAACATCACAAGATGAAGTACTTTGCATTTAAACAGGCATTCGAAAAAAAGAACACCACCACCCCATACCTATTGCAATGTACTTTGTACATAGGGAACTCTTTGTCCTTGCAGCTATTCCAGAAAAGAGAGATTTATGGTGGATTCACTCTCAGAAACATACTGTACTTAGCAACTACAGACCAAGAGCACCACTCAGTGGAACTACCAGATACAACAACAGTGATAAAGTCAATGTTACATATTCATAGCACAGCAGTAAAAAGAGCTCCAGGTAACCTTACTAAGACAAATATCTCAGCAGTCTTTTTTCCTACAATTTTTCTAGCTTTATTTCATACTACAGAGACTATAATTTAAAATTCTGTTCTAAATATTTCTTATTTGCTGGCTCACCTTCCCACATACAATTACTATCACAATACTTTCCAAAAAATACAAATTTTAATTCAAAAAAAAAAGACACATTTGGCCACAAACAAAACTCCTTTAAAGTCTGGAACCTGGTATTGTTTTAATCCAGAAATATTTATGTAAAGTTACATAATGTGGAAAACAATTGTATGACCAGGTGCTGACATATGGCAGTTACTCCTTATGTATAATGACAAGAGTTGAAGTCCCTTTCTCTCCTTATCAATAGACAGAAAAGATGCATACGAACTCTTGACAGCTAAATTACTTCATGACAGACTATGCTAGCTGTGGAACTTTGGAAAGGAAAGCCAGAGATTTTGTACTACTCTCTATATGCTGTGAAGCTTGTTAACACACACCACGAATTCAGATTGTGGATACAGTGACTGGCCCTAGTAGCCCCCTTTTTCATTAACATATACCTAGATCTCTGACCACAGAGGGAGAGGTGGATGAAGCAGCCGCAGATAAAGGAGGATAAAGGCCTCACGTTCAGGAATCCAAGCAGGTTGCACCTCAGCTGTCACTAGCTTGTTTCAGACTGATCATCTGGGTACACAGTTTTTCAGTATCACTTTATTATCAAAGCGCCAATTCAATTCCATCATTTAGTCTTCAGAATCACAAGCATCTCCAGAATAACCACAGTTTTTCTTTCTATGGATAAAGACACTTGTCAAGGCTTATGGCTGGGCTG
>NW_009736526.1:3408-4411 GCF_000703405.1 Apaloderma vittatum | reverse complement strand
AAATGCTGACAGACACTCTCAAAGCCCCTCTCCCCCCTGAACAGGAAGGAAAAGCGAATGAGGCAGAGAGACTTACAGATTGAAAAAAAAATAAATAGCTTTATTGAATAAGGAAATAATAAAAAATAGTGAACTACACACATATATACAAAACTGGTATCGAACCCTGATAGCGAACCCAACTGGTGCTGCAGCGCAGGAGGCACCGGGGAAGCACCAGGCTCAGCAGCAGAGGGGAGTTAGATACGGGAGCTGGATTCAGGAACTCAGGATTGGGATCAGAGGGAGAAGATTGGATGGAGTCCTCCCTGGATGCCGGCCATTGAAGAAAAGACAAAAAGAGACCTAAACCCTTGTGATCCCTTAGTTTTACACTGTATGTGACGTATAGGGAATGGAATACTCTTGTTGGTCACCTGTCCTGTCTGTTATTCAGCAGAGGTGCAACCTTTTACTTCCTTGTGACCCCTCTTACTACCCGGCACCCCCAGCGTGGCACACAAGAGCCAGCAGTGGCCTTGGTCACTACAGGAATAAGTATCAGCAAGAGCCTTTCTGCATCCCAGTCCCAGGCAGTAACTGTGAACATCAGGTGTTATCACTGCTGGTAGCACACACTGTCTGCAGAAACATGCTGCTGACTTCAGAAACTGCAGCCTCTTAGAAGAGACTGAGCTGAGAAGTAAAAATTACTGAACAGAACTGACTCTATTTAGTTCAAATTAGGACAACACTGAATCCTGTTGTATCAGATCTCAAAGTGTTGTTTAGTCTCACCAGCTCATATCCACAAATTAAACCCACAGACCTGAGAGGCAGCTGCCCAGGAGGATGTGACATTTGCTTCATGGTAAGAGGTCACGGCTGCTGCCATCAACAATTCTAGGTCACGCTGGCAGGAGCCTCTCGCTACTCAAGAAGTAGTGAATGTTGCATTTAAACCTTCTTTCTAAGTAACAAAAAATCAAGCTCACTTTCACCACCTTTCCTATGTTTCTGCAAC
>NW_009736526.1:0-3377 GCF_000703405.1 Apaloderma vittatum | reverse complement strand
TCTTTCCCTGATACCAAATCCTCCTTTGAACTTCAACTTTGTGGTGTTACATGCAAACCCCAGGAAAGGCAAACAAAGAGCTACATGACAGAACCAATAAAGCAATGAAAAACTCAAGATAATCTTCTTCCTATATTTAGCCTGCTAAAGTCAACAGAACTAAGAGTAAGTGACAATATACATTGATGGCCTAACTTTGATTCTATCCCTTTTATGATAGCAGTGACTAGGTACGAGGAATGAAGAATAGAGACAGACACAAGGTAAGAAAACCTTGACTTGTTCTGACACTGCCTGCGGAACAAGCAATAGATGAATGAACTCTGAGTTAAGTCACTATTTCAGAGATTTAAGTGAGGCAAACAAGAAAAGAATAGTGAATAAGTAAGCAAAAAATAGAAGAGAAAGGAAGCAGTATAGAGAAGATTATTTTTTTAAAATAAAGTCAGCTAATATTGAAGTTAAAAGATATTTTTCTATTAGCTGGAAAAGAACTAAGAATATATTCCTTTACAAAGTTAAATGTATTGTATTCCAAAATGGAAATGTTAACACAAACACAGGTTTCTAAACCTAGATGTAAAATTAAACCTTTACTCTTCACAGTTGTTTCCGACTGTCAGGAGAGTTTAACACATGGAATACGACCTGTCAGCTGGATAGCAGCAATGTGTCTTTACAATGCCAGCTACGTTTCCAGCTGCATAAAATGCCAGCAGAATGCAGTATAACCCTATCTCCATAAACAACATGTATAAACAACTTTTAATTTTTCAGTTACAAAAACGTGATTTTCACTATTTGCCTGCTGAAACAGGCAAACTTTTTAAAGTGCGTAGTTTGGGACTCGGGTGGTAAGGCCTGTCCTAAGCCGAGCCACAGCGTTACCAAGAGTACTGTGTCTGTTAATTTTCTTCAGAGCAGCCTGTAGGGCACCATGTTTCAGATATGTCCTTAAACCAGTGCCAATACCACACCCACATCAGCGGTGTTTGCACAGCACCAAGGCCTTCTCTGTCACTCTGCCTGTCCGCCCCCAGCAAATACACTGAGGATCTGCAAAGACATTGGAAGGAGACACAGCAGGGGCACGGCTTTGTTTTGTTTTGCCTGGGAGAGCTACAATAAAAGCACCATCCTCCAGCTTCACCTGGGATTTGGACACTGCATTACTGCAGTCCCTTTGGGGTGTACCTGCTCCAGCGCAGCCTCACTCATGGGCCACAGTTCCCATCACAAAATGTTCAACTGCTCTGGTGTGGGTTCCTCCATGGGCTACAGTGTGGCCTCAGAAGCTGACCACCCTCTTCAGTGAGGGTCTACCAGTGTTTGAAGAGAGTCACGGAGAAGAACTTCACAACGGATTGCAGTAATGTTTCTGTGCATCTTAATCAAATGTGTCAGTCCAAAAATGTACACTTCTAGTTATCATTAAAAGGCAGAAAGCAATCAGAGAAAGAATTATCCAGCCAAGGTTTATTTGAATCTTTACATCACTACACAAATTATTTGGTAGCATAAAATGCTGGGCAAACTGAAGATTGTGAGGAGAGATTTTCTAAGAACACAGCTATTACTGTCATATCTGGTTATGCATTTGAGGAATATTCTCAAAAACTAAAATTCCATTAAATCATAAATCCCATTATGTTTCTCCTTAACTCAGTCTCACACCGATGAACGTCTGTGAATTAAATGATCTCCATAAAACTATATTTAAAAATACACTTTGCTATAGTTCTAATTTATAATTTGGGTCCTGAAATTCACTAATATAGTCAGGTTAGCACAACACTTCATATAAATAAATAGACCAACAACTAAAGTTTGTGAAGTTTAGTCTTTTACCAGGGGCACCTCAAACATTCCTCATGACCCTCTCTCACTGAGGATTACTGCACACTCACAGCAGATCTCCAACACCAGTTTGCCACAGTACTGGGCCTGGTGCCAACACATATAGTGTCCATAGTTACAGGACAAGGGAGTAACAGTTACAGTCTATAAAGTTCTCATGGGGATGAATCTCACTGTCCCTAGTTGGAAAGTTGTCCCTGCTTCTACCCAACAGACAGCAAACCCATAACTAAAACATCTGCAGATGCCAATCCTGCCATTACCAGTAGGATTCATGACTTTATTTTTCCAGTGTTCTGTTTTTCTAAACTGGAAGTATATCCACATCTGGCATAACAGAAAACCCAAAATAAACAACGAGGAGTGCACTTAACAATAAAAAAAGGAAATACACAACACATTTATAAACTCTATTTTAAGTACACTAAACCGCTAGGACACAGACTGGTTCTCTGGAAAACGGTAAGATGTTCAGCACTTAAATACTACAGAGTTTGCTTTGGTCACCATAATGCATTACCTGGTAAATTAGTCTTCATAATATCAATGCCAACTTGAAGCTCGGGCTCAGCTGCAAGAACTGCATAATCTCCTTGGTGAGAGACATTGAAGTTGTAATTCGAATAGATACTGACTACATTATTTGCCAGGAAAGGTTTTCCTTTTGCTGTCCTTTGCAAGTGTATTTCATTCCAAGGCATGCATAACTTTTCTGCAATCAATTTCCGTATCAGCAGGCGACCGGCCTATGAAATAAAATGGAACTGATTTGTATCAAACTATTAAGTGCAAAATACCTGTGGTTGCTACAAAACCACTTGCCTAAAAATACGTGGCTTTATTACTGCCAATATAGAGAATATATTTTTGCCGTATCATTTAGAATTCTCCCTTTTACAAAGACCTGTGTCAAGTAATTTAACCAAAAGGCTTCACCAGTCCCAAGTAGAGAAGACACTTGTTATGAATATTAAAATAGAGACAACGAAAAATCCAATGAAAAACAATCCCAGCACAGAACTGCATAAAATAGCTCTGTCTCTATCTTATTTACTTACACAGGATACTTGATGGGTACTTTTTATACCACACTGAGCAGTAAAACTGTCTCAACAGCTTTCTTATTTACTTAGGGACTAAATGAAATATTGAACAGCTGAGAAGTGGCCTATATGAAGTTAATCATTAGGAGGTCTGCATGACTACACGTTCATTATGAGATTTATAAACCTGGATTATAAGACAGAGCTTTATCCTCTCACACATTCTGCTCTTTTCATATATAGCCTCCCACAGCATGTCGATTTTGCCTCCTAACTTGACACCGCAACATAAAGCCCGGGAATCCTTTCAGAATAACTACCCACAGCAGACTGCAAATGTCCCTTTGCCCTCCTTAGTGACGGTGTAAGCAAAGTTGGCGATCACACTGTAATACCCTGACCTCCCCGAGACGCCCCTGCTGGGCACATTTTCAGCAATCCGGGCAACAGCAGAGTCCATCGCGCCCCCACGGGGAA
>NW_009736525.1:0-21729 GCF_000703405.1 Apaloderma vittatum | reverse complement strand
AGCCAGAGGAAAACAGGCTGAGTGGGGGATTAGCTCTCTGGTGAGGACATAGTTGCCCGAAGGAAGGAGCGGGGTCACAAGAGACCCTACATCGGGTACTGGACTCCTGCAGGCATCGCCCCGCACCTGGCTGACAACATGGCCACCATGGAGCAAAGAGCTGGTGGGACCATCTAACTGGGCACCCTCGAGCCAGGAATTGGCAGCCAGAGGGAGAAGAGAGGGCTGCTGAGGGGTCCGCTCAGCCCCTGCACAGGAGGTCGTCGCTTCATTGCACAGGTCAGTGGCGTGGAGAGATGCCTGCACCCTCGGCACCGGCCACCAGCGAGACAGCTCGTCCCAGGGCCTGTGCTCATTCAATTCTCTAACAAATGTTTTCCCAGGGTGTTGTCTGTGGTCTGGGGAGGCTGGTGGCATGAACTGTAGCCCTTGCATTTAATAAACCGACCCCCGCCACCTCCATACTGTGTGGAAGTACTAGGAGCCACCCTAGCATTTATGTGGATCCTCCTGGATGTAGCTTGCCTGGTACGCTGGGGCTCTGCTGGGCATCATCCCGCACAGGCTGTTCTGTGCTCTCTGTGCATCCACAGGGACTGGCAGACATGGCTGAACCTGCCATGGCCTTCACTCTCCCAAACTGGGCTTGTGAATTCCAGTGTCAGCACAAACCTGCTCTTGGCACCCACCTGCAGCAGTGCCATCTCTGACCCACCCACCTGTGATGCACGGGAAAGGGCAGGTGCCTGTGCTGATGAGCTTTTAGGTGCAAGTGAACTTACATGTGGTATTTTTACCTATGAATAAAGCTCCTTAACTGAGGAGAAAATAATAGCAAGCTGTACAGTGTGCAAAGGCAGGTGCAGGGAACAAGGTATGACTACCGCGCGCAGCCGTGAGCAGAAGAGCTGGCATATGTGCCGTGGTGTTAGGAACAAGGCAGCTCTGAACTGCCTGACTTAAAGCTGGGATAATTCTCCAGTAGAGCTATGCTAGAGCATATTGGCTTTGGAGGTTCCTCCTTGAGTGAACTCCTCTGGTACACCTCATCTTATTCAGCCAACATCTAGCAGCAGGCAGGTAAAAGTGCTTTCATGCCTTGCTGTACAGTTCTGTAGCACCAAGAAAGTACTACTTGCACAAGTACCCATCCAGATACAAACTCAGACACTACCATGTATTTTTATCCAACAGGCTCTTCAAAATCAGATGCTGTTGAGTCATCATCGACAGGCTACAGAAATCTCTGAAGGGCCTAGCACAGATGAACAAATATTTTCTTGATAGGAAGCTGGGGGAGGGTAGAAAAAAGATTAATTGCAATGGTTTTATTGCTTCATTTCATTTGTGGTGCAGGACGAGATCAAGAAGAGTGAGACAGGGAGAGGAGCTTGGATAAAAAGGCTCAGGGTACGTCTAGCTACATTCATTCTTATTTGAAGTATCTCTGCACAGCAGATAGTGCAGTGGTGGAGCACCAGGACTAGTTGAGAGATCACTGTGGTTCTGCAGCAGGTCACCTTTTGTACAGCTGTACCTTGCTTGTCAGTCAGGTGGAGCTGGGAGAGGAGCAGCGGGCAGGTAATGGCAGAATCTGAGCTGAGCTCAGTCTGGCTCTCTCGGTGCCAGTGATCCAGATAATGCTGGAAAGGGTGTGAAGGGAAAGGGGTGGGTGTCTGGAGAATGGATAATTATCTTTTCTTCCTTGCAATGATTCTTTCCCTTGAAAATGTCATTATAGCACCCTGTTCTCAGTTCATGCCTCTGCCCCTTGCCACAGTCCTTGAGACCCGGGACGGTGGGGAGAGAATGGAGTAGCCTATGCAGCTCCTGTTGTTCAGCCTCAGAGCTGTTAGGATACGGCCATCCCAAAGAGCTGTCCCAATCCATACTCAGAGCCAGATCCTGCTTCCTTTTGTCATGGCTGACGGGGTCCCGAAGGTTTGGGGAGCTCTGCATCAGGGACCTGTAGTGGTGGCAGATGACTGGGTGCTGCAGTGAACAATTTCTCCCTGCATTTTCAGAAGCAAGTGTCCCCTGGGAAGGGGAAGGAGGGATATGGCTGGTGACTCTTACCTCACCCTTCCCTCCACAGGTCAGCCTTGGCTTGGGCACCTGACTAAAACCAACAAGACAAGACCGTTTTCTGCCACCTCACGTTGATGCACTGTGGGTGTTGGTGTCATGTCACTTACTGAGGGGTCCAGAACTGACCTAGTTGTCTTTAAAGTTACTCCTTCAGCATTCCCTAAACTAGAGTTTCAGACTGCTCTCAGAACAATTCCCAGCCTTATTTACAGCCTTTGCTCTGCATGCTGAAACTCCTGCAACCTAAGAAAGACCAGTCACTCTCCTTTTCTTCAAGGTTCAGGGGTGTCCTGGGGTAGGACCATCTCTTGCCAAACAAGACCCCTTTACCTGGGTTCTGTCCCAACTTGTGCCGTCCATGCTTTTGCTAAAATGATTCGCACTTTATTGTGCAGAGCAATGGCAGCTATGGGAATTAGGTGAGGTTGTCCCTGTTGCTTGGAGGACACAAAGAGGAACTTCCTTGAGAAATACACCCAAATCCAAAACTCCCAGGTGCCACTCCTGTGTGCCCCATCCATAGAAGTGTCCTGGCCCTCTTGGCAGTCTCCAGTCAGTATGTGACTGCTGGCATTTTCCACACCTGCTGGTGCCAAGGGATGGGAGCATTGCCACCGTCTCATAGTTCTTCAGCCAAGGGAGCTGGGGAGGAGGTAGGACTCATGTTGGGAGCGCACGGCCAGCAACACGGTGACAGGGCAAACTGGACCCCACAAAGCCCCCTTGATTTCTAATACTACTTAGGGGAGCATCTATAACCAAAGTCCAGTGACAGTTTTGCATACAGATGTGAAAATAAGCCTGGCTGACTAAGAAAGTGAGGCCAATGGTGCTGGAAGAAATATGGCAGAGACTTGGTGCCTAGGGGAGAAATGAGAAAAACATCCCCACAGCAGCCAACTGGAGCAAAATTCTTGGGCAGCTTAAGAGCCCCAAGAGCGACTCACAAGACATCCCCTCTAATTCCCTTCTTCTCCCCCCCACTTAGGCTTTGTTCCAGCCCCTCTGTGTAGGTACAGAGCCCTAATCTCTCTGGCATGCAAATAACCAGTGGTTTGCCATGCTCTCCCCCTTCACCTATTTCCCAAATCTGGCCCCTCACAGCAGGGAATGGAGGACGAGGGCCCTGGGGCCTCCCAGAGGAAAACACAGCGGGCTTGATAGATCTCCTGTGCCTCACTTGTGGAGGCTTCTGTAACAGGGCAGGTCCTGGAGGGCTCTTGACCGGAGCAACAGGGACAGGAGAGGATCAAAGAAAGATCTTGGGAGCTGAAAGAGGTTCACATTGCTGGCTCTCATCTCACACCAGCCTGCAGGCAAGGCTGGATATGGAGCAAATGGAGTGCTGCAGATCCTGGTGGCTCACCACGTCAGGTGCACTTCTCCAGTCTCAGCTGGGAGCTGTAGCCCTGCTTGGCTGCATCTGACCAGGGGTCAAGCAGCTGTGAGCTGCCCCAGACTTAGGGGGAGCTTTTCACCTCTGCCCAGCTGTGGCTTGCCCTTGCATCCTGAAGCCATCCTGCTTTGCCTGGCAGGATGAAGGTGCAGAGAGAGAATGTGATTTGCCCAGGGAGGTTCTCAGGGCTCAGAGGTAATAGGCATGAAGAGAAACCTTGTGGTAAATGTTTGCCTACTTTGCTTTTCTCTTCTTGCAGCACCTGGAGATTTCTTACTTGCTCTCTCTGTTTGTCTACCTCCACCCGGCCTGCCTTTCACCTCCCAGGCTAGACGATGGGGAGACCTGACCCAGAGGAAGGGCAGCTCCCAGCTCCCGTGAAGCCTCCAGATGGTGGCTGGGGCTGGATTGTGCTCCTTGGCTGCTTCGTGATCACCGGCTTCTCCTATGCCTTCCCCAAAGCCGTCAGTGTCTACTTCAAGGAGCTCATGAAAGATTTCCATGTGGGCTACAGTGACACAGCCTGGATCTCCTCCATCATGTTGGCCATGCTCTACGGGACAGGTGATGCTTGGACATACTACATCCTCCCCAATTTCTGCTTTTCCTGCACTGCTACAGGCCCAGACCATGTCCCCATAGGCTTGCCCCACGCTCACTGGCCTAGTTACGAACCGACATGCAGAATACAATGACCCCACCACTTTTCTTCTAGAAGCGTGCTGCATTTCATGGCTCTGTTTCCTCTGCCCCAGGAGACCTCAGGGGTCATCCCACCTGCCTCTCGGTTGACACAAGGTTTTCTCCCATTGCTGAAGTGCTGCCTCCATCCCACCAAGCCCTTCTTGTTCCCAGGGAACTGGGGGCTGAAGGCAGGACAAAGCAGAGGTCTCCACAGCTTCTCTCCCTTGGCAAGGCACAGTGAACATGTATCTAAGCAGCCAGGTAGTGATCTCCATCATTAGGGTTTCATCTTTGTTGAGTGTCCTGCTTGGGCTGGCTGCCCCTTCCCAGTTGTCCTGTCTCCTTCTGGTCTCCTACTCTATCTAACTCCTCTGTTTCCTCCCAGGACCAGTATGCAGCATCATGGTGAACCAGTTTGGCTGCCGCCCTGTAATGCTCATCGGTGGGCTGCTAGCTTCCTCTGGGATGATCCTGGCATCTTTTACCACCAATATCATTGAGCTCTATTTGACAGCTGGCGTGCTGACAGGTGAGAACCCCAGGAGTCGAGATAGGGGGAACAAAAACTTACCAGGGGAAGAGCCAAGACCATGTTGTATCTCCCTTTAGCATTGCCATGTCTAGCACCAAGTCTCCCCTCACGTCTTTGCGTCTGCCCACAGGAAGCACCTCGTCCTGAACCTTACACTTGAGGGAGATGCATCTGCTGGCTCTAAACAGGCAGGGCCTGTGGCTGAGAGGAGAGGGACAGCAGAAACATATATGATGCTCGGTGATCATGGCAACTGGAGTGGCATCAGTATATAGTGGTAGGGGAGAAAGGCAAAATCCCTGTTAAGGCACAGGTCCTGTCTAAACATGGCCACAGCTACCTGATTCAAAGACACATCAGGTAAACAGGCTGAGTTAGCTCATGTTCATAGGGGGACAGCCCACCAACATGAAGGAGTAGAGGCTTCTGAGGAACATGTGAATCCCATCGTTGGATTTTAGGACTAGGATAGTTTGAGGGGAGTTTTCAGCTTGTTGCAATACACATCTCATGTTTTTGCACTCCCTGTCTCTTTCCTGGCTCTCACCCTTGTGTAGGTCTGGGTATGGCGTTGAACTTCCAGCCCTCACTGATCATGCTGGGCACCTACTTTGACAAGCGTCGGCCTCTTGCCAATGGACTGGCTGCCGCTGGGAGTCCTGTCTTCCTTTCCTCCCTCTCTCCACTGGGGCAAGTGCTGCTGGAGAAGTTTGGTTGGCGAGGAGGGTTCCTTATCATGGGGGGCCTGCTGCTTAACTGCTGCACTTGCGGGGCAGTCATGAGACCCCTGGACATGGGCATGAAGCGGAAAATGGGGAAAGCTCAGGACAAATATGAAGCCAAGGAGATGCTGCCCATAGGAGGGAAATCAGAGGAGGGAGTCAGCACCACTGATGGAACCAAGAAAACAAAGAAAATCAAGAAGAAGCCCAAGAAAGGAAAGAAGCTTCTGGATTTTAGTATCTTTTCCAACCGAGGGTTTATCATTTACACTATTTCAAAGTTCATCCTGGTCTTGGGTCTCTTTGTGCCCCCCATATTGCTGGTCAACTATGCCAAGGACACGGGTGTACCAGACACAGAGGCCGCATTCTTGCTCTCCATCATTGGTTTCATAGACATCTTTGCCCGCCCAGCCTGCGGTATGGTGGCAGGGCTGAAGTGGGTCCGTCCTCACGTGGCATACCTGTTCAGCTTCTCTATGCTCTTCAATGGCTTGACAGACATCTGCAGTGCCAGGGCCAGCAATTACACGGGGCTGGTCATCTTCTGCGTCTTTTTTGGCATCTCTTATGGCATGGTGGGGGCACTGCAGTTTGAGGTGCTGATGGCCATCGTTGGCTCCCAGAAGTTCTCCAGCGCCATCGGGCTGGTCCTGCTTATCGAGGCTTTCGCTGTGCTCATTGGACCACCCTCTGCAGGTAAGCTGAGATCTGAAGTGAGAGCTCCCAGCCTCACTCCATGGACCGCAACACAGAATCTGAGCCGGGACAGGAGATAGCAAGTGGTATTTCTCTCTCTGCCTTGCTCTGAGAGCTGAGTGATGGCAGGATACAGATCTATGCAGAGTGGTCTGACTTCTCATGTCCCTCAATCCAAGCCAGCGGCACTTCCCTTTCTTTCACACTAGAATCCAGATCTCTGTCTTCAGTGCAAATGTTGGAAAAAACATGTTATGTGTAGGGCCAGGCATGTGATGCAGGCAAACATTTCAGAGCCTTAAGCAGGACAAAGTGAGGGTCTTTCATGTTCTCCTTGATGTCCATGATCTTTTGACTGGTGCTGTGAATAAGAGTGTCAATTTGTGTTGACCGTGATCCCAAGGCATAGGCATTTTGGCGTCAATCAAGTCAAAACCGTTTGTAGAGCCACCTGAGGCATTTGCTGGTACACTTTTCTAAGAGGATTAAGACACTCACAGCTTCTCAACCAGACTAGTCTAGGCCACAGTCCCTGGTAGGATCCATGGCCCACATGCAGCTCAGAAATAGGCTGTTCAGTGGGGAGAGACCCTTCATCCAAGAGGCTGATGAAAGATACTGTTAAGTGTCTGATCAGGTCTGAGAAGGCCAGATCACACCAAAGGCTTATTTCCCAATGATCTGAAGTTCCCTGCATGTGCAATTTGTGAGGAAGGGTCGAGGACAGACCATGGGCAAATCCCAGGCAGGAACCGCTTCATTGCTTCCTGAACTCCCTTCCTTCAGCTGCAGCACAGGGGCTAAAGCCCATCAGTGAAAATCTCCTTGTGAATGATCCTTTCCCCAGTGCACACACCACCAGTTATGAGCAAAACCCATCCTCAGCAACCCCATCCATCTCTCAGGCAAAAATCGGTGGCCAAGAGAAGACCCTCTTGATGCTAACATTAGTTCATGTCCCACCTTACAAGCTGAGGGGCAGTTGGCAGTCCCAGGCCAGGAAGGGTCAAGATTTTTGTGCCTCAGAGGCAGCTGCATAGAGATCATGGAGAGAGATGGAGATTGCTCTGAGGAGCAAGGCACACTGCTGGGTGGTGATGGGGGAGATCCCTTAGCCCTCCTGTTTCAGTTCTTCCCTGCCTTGCTACTGTGTGTACCCACATGGTGCAGGGTCACCAAAGAGGAGCCAAGTCGTGATACCAACCTTTCCTCTGAGGTGGGGATACCCACCGCTGCAGGGCCCCCCTGTTGCAGGAAGCTTGAGTGTGCTGGCAAACCCCATGTCTCGGCCTTAGGGTAGCAGTTCTCGGCTGGAAGAAGGGGGTTGAACAAAGTGGCTTTGTTTGGTGTAATCCTCCTGAGCTGCTTCCCGCTCCGTGGGGCTGAGGGGGTTTGGCACAGGATAAGCTGTATGCACACACACACACACACACATATGCACGCATGCGCCGCATGCACACAGGCTCCTCACTCGCCGTCCGGCTTGGGTCAACATTCACCCACCGAGGAATTCGGCACATGCCTCCCATGACTGCTCCAGGAGGCACCACAGCGTGTCCTGGGGGCTGATTTTGGGCCATGCACCTTAGCTGAGCAAGGACTGGGGGAATCACATGTGCAGTCTAGAGCGTGCAGGGACCAGGATGAAGACTCTGGTCACCATGTCACCATCCTGACTGCAGTAGGGTGGTGGCTCAGGCTCCCCAGTACCAGGGACTGGGAACACTCCCTCCAGTGCCAGCCCCAGTGCATTCATAAGACACATTGAGAGCACCTCTTTGGCAGGGAAATCATGAGATATGGGCCAATCAAAGGGACTTCTCTGCCGAAGAGATGTTTCTTCTGCTCTGAATGTTTTCCTAACACAATAGCTTAAGGAATAGAAATGCCTCTCAAATTCTGTTTCTTTTCTGGGACTGGGCAAGCCAAGTCCTCAGAGGCTGATCTCACCTTAGTAAGAAGAAAATGGCCCACCACGACACAAGACCATAACATGAGCGTGTCACAATTATTTAACCTTGTCCAAACATGGGAAAACACCAACCCTGCACTCGTAGAGTGCTTTCCCTGGTGGTACAGTGTGGCTCTTGCCTAGGGTGATTTTTAGATATTCATGCTTCTTGCTCTTCACTTGAAAAATGGGTCATCAGCCAAACGCAGCTGGTGTCTGTCTTTGCTGGGTTGTCCACGTAGGAGTGCCTGAGCTGATGCTAACTGTCTCATTTCTTCTCCAACCACCAGGCCGTTTGGTTGATGCCCTCAAGAACTACGAGGTAATCTTCTACCTGGCAGGCTCAGAGGTGGTGCTCTCTGCTCTCTTCCTGGCCATGGCCACCTACTGCTGCCTGAACCGAGGGAAGAAGAAAGACCCTCCCCCGGAGAAGAACCCTTCTGCGGGCGGTGGGAGCGACACCGAGGAAGCAGAGTCCGATGTGCAGGAAGCTGAGGAGCACAGCAGCGACAATCACCAGCTGGCCCACAGCACTGATAACGCCGTAGTGGCGGCCAGTGAGGAGGCCAACCACATGGCAGAGGAGCAGAGCGGGGAGGGTGGTGGGTGTCCTGAGGGGGACGGGGAAATGTTGGCACGAGACAACTGCAACATTGACCAGATGGTGGAGAGGGACAGGTTTTAGCCAGAGCAGAAGAACAGGGATATTATAAAACTGGCCTTGTTTGCATGCACCTCAACGTGGAAGGGTACATGAGATATGGGGTGGAGGAAGTTGAGACAAAACCAGATGTAAGAGGTGAGAGGAAGAGGTATAAGAATAGCTGGTCCTTATGTACATATGTCCACATACCTAGCCAGTGATATGTCTACTTGCATCCTGCACCCATGCTGGTACAACACAGGCTCAGAGCAGCCTAAACACACACACAAAAAAATAAATTTAAAAAAAAAAATTCTTCTTTCCTCACTCCCAAACCAGCCCTGGAGAAAGTCTTTTGAAGAGGCTGCCAAGAACACTCTTTTCCTTCTGCATTGTCACAATACAGAACACAAACAATTAGAGACTCTTTATAATCATATCTGGTAACACTTTGGTCTGGTGTGTTTCCTCTGCCCCACTGCCATGGTGGGGACAGTGCCAGGCCAGCTGGCGGTGGGGTTGGAAGGTGGTGGTGGATCATCTGGACCACCTCCAGCTGTGCAGCCAGCACGGCAGGGGGGGAGACACTGCGGTCCCTGCAACACCTCCCTTGGGCACTGCCAAACCTGTGGGGCACAGGCTCCAACCACCTGCATCCGAAGCATCTTTCGTGGGCGGTAAAGTGGGGACAGCAACACATGATGCCACTTTGGCAAGCAGAGAAGCGCTGGGTTAAAGGCTGCTGCTGAGGTGCAAGAAGAAGACATCTAAGAAAAGACTAATGCCATTAGGTGAGCAGCTATGAGACGGAGCCTTGCTCACAGGAATAGCAGCGAGCCAGTTTTATCTAGGCTGAAGTGAGTCCTGTTGACGTATGAAGGGAACAACTTGACCCCTGTGGGGGGTGAGGGTTTCAGGGCAGGTAAACGTGTCCCAAGTGCAGGAACGGCACCGGATGCGTGTGCGTTTTCCGTTTAAATAGAGAAAGCCCTGTTACATAAAGGAATCAAAGGTAAGGCAGAAGGACAAGCCCCAGCCCCTGGGTGCCACTAATGAGGGTGCTGGAGCACGTGGTAAGGCAGGCATGACCCTCTCACTCCCATGACAGCGGTGGATTTCTAGATTCGGAGAGGTCAACCTTCCCTGGCATGCTTAAACCACTCCTAATCTGCTTTAGGACAGGATCTTTTATAAACACCTCTGGCCAAAGCCCTTTCTTCCGGTTTCCTGAACTGCTTCACCTCAGGGGCCCCTGGGGGGGGACCTGTGACTGTAGCAAGGGATCAAAAACCAAGCAGAGGGCTTCAGGGAAGGCAGTTCATGGGACCGTCAAAATAGGTGTTACAAATTAATGGGCAATGGGCAAGGCATGCAGGACCCATAAAACCATTTAAACCCAGAAGAGGTGTGGGGACAGGAAGGGAAGGGTTTCATTCTAGATGCTCCCAAGCAAAGAGCAGCTCATGATGAGCAAAACAAAGTTGCTGAGGAATGTTAGTTTAAGAAGAGGCATGAGAATGGTAAATTGGAGGGGAGAAGGCAAACCCCAATGGGGGCTGTGCCCTGTCCCACCGTGGCCAACAACACCATGGTTAGGTCTGATTGTGAGCCAGTCACAGTAGTGACTTGGGGCTTTTTCCTGTTTAACCCTTCTTAGAAATGTCCCCAATCAGACTGAGCACCATGAGCTACCCCAGCTGCAAAGCTCTGGGAGAACGAGGAGTGACAAAGGGCAGTGAAGCCCTGTAGGTTCATTCACTCGCTACTCCCTGCAAGGTGGGATCACTATTTCTGCTCTGCTGACCACATTGCTCCACAGCTCTTTCCCCACACCCTTGTCTGCCCCAGGCCCGGTTTCCCTTATTCACCAATACTGCCCTCCTCCAAGAAGCAGCTCCACAGAGGTCCGAGGTCCACAGAAGTCCAAGATCCACATCGTGAAAGCAACTGCTCTTGTCAGCATTGGGGAAGGTTGCTAGAACAAGGTCCCCTCTGTTTCCTTGTCACCATTTCCCACTAAGCCTCCCTCTCTGAAATCATTTCCCAGAAGCACGTAAAAGCCCTTAAGGTATGAGATTTCTCTACAGGGGGGGTTATGAGACACCCAGCCCTTTTCCTGCCCCCCTACCAGTGAGGCTGCAAAAAAACTTGCACGTTTGCCTTCCAGGCAGGCTCCACTGAGGAGTTTTCCCTGTTCCTCTTAACTGCTCCCGTATTTTGGCACAAGAAACAGCTGTGAAAGAGGATCAGGGACTTAAGCATCAGCTCAAGCGTGTGATGCAACAGCTGAGCCATGGGGAGAAGCTGACCCTGGAGGGGTGCAAGGACCGAGGCAACAGGTGGCTTTACAAGGTTGGTGTCCTCCTGACAAGCCAAGATGCAGAGGAGCTCGTATGACATGGGGCCTTTCCATGGCATTTATAAGCCTCCTCCTCTGGAAGCCTGTGCTGCAGTGGTCACTGTAGATTGGTACAGAGAGTAACCACCAATACCAGCAAGAAAAAGAGAACAGCCAGCACGACACCCGTCTTCTCATCATCATATTTTAAGATTAAAACCAATGCAAGATGAACAAACAAAACTCTAAAGAGAAGCCATGAAGGAGAGGAAACAAAATGTCACACTTTTCTTTATTAGAGACAAGAGTCACTACATCGGAGTCTGTTTAAATCTTCCAGAGCAGCTTGACCATGGATGGCTTTCTTCCAGGCACCCACAGAGATGAAAACAATTCAAAGAAAAAAAAAAATAAACCAAACATCTCGATCATAAATTAATGCTCTTAAATAAAATCTCTCACTACCACTAGAATGCAATGACAGAGAAGTCAAACCCCTTGTCTCCCAGAAGCACACCACTCCTGGCTAAAATAGAAAGTGCCATCTGCATCTGGGATCAGCCCACAGGGATGGAGGGAGGGAGAAAAGCGAAGGGAGGAAAAAAGCAGCCTCACTTACCTTGGGGTTTTCCTTTCCCCTCTTCCTTTGTGCCAGGGAATGGGATGTGAGCTCCTGCTTCTGGCTGGCCCAGAGGCAGCAGAGGCCGTGCAGAGTGGAGAGCAGGAGGTGGCACACCCTTCCCACTTTGCATTAAAAAAACTCTCAAAGCTCCTGCCTATGGGCCATGGCCTCCTCTCCCCACAAGGCTGCCTGTCTCTCCTCCGTAATTTAAGGGTGGGACATCTCCTATACGGTTCTAAGGTGGCTCCTCCTGGCCCCTGAGCAAGGGAAGAGTGTGCAGAACTGGCTGCACATTTAGTTATTTTCCATCGCAAGTAGCCGTAGGAGAGGAGAAAGAGGAGAAAGACGCAGAGGAAATGCATGTGGCCTTGCAATCATTCCCAGGAACCCGTCACGTTCACCTCGGTATCTCAGCTGAGTAGGAGGACTCCTTCCCAAAGCAGATCCCTCCTTCCCTCAGGGAAGGGCAGAGCCAAATCCTGCAGGACTCTAGTCCCGGGGTGTAGCTATGGAGTGTGTGTGGTAGCCAGGGGAAGAGACTTCTAAACCTTTGCAGTAGGGTTGCAGCAGCCCAGCACGCCAGCCCCTGTTTCGAGAGCTTCGCCCAGCCCCTTGGTTTGGGGGGTGGTGATGAGATCACATGTACCACCACCGGCTCTAGGCATCAGTTCAGACTTGCTCCTGTTCCATAAGAAGAATGGCACAGAGTGCTGGGAGCGATTGTCCAACAAAAATCAGTCCTGCAGCCCCTAGAGACAGATGTAAGAGACAGAGGAAGCTTAAATTAGGCTTCAAGACAGTGAGCAGGGAGTTGAAGAAAACAATGTTGGTGGCTAACACTTCCCCATCGCAGAAGGGGAGCGCAGAAGGGGGCCGTTCGCACCATTTGTAATCATCTCCAGGTGTTGAGCAGGCTTCCCCACGTGCCAGAGGGGAGCAGCACACCCCATACGTGCTCAGCAGCGTCCTGTTTGCACACAGTCACATGGCAGTGTGGATTTTCCTCCCCAACCTCAGTACCTGAGCTGGGCAGCAGAAGTTCTTGGGGGGAAAGAGGAATATCCAGGAAAATAAGCAAGGGACGAGAGAGGAAAGCAGAGGCTGGTCCCAATCCAACCAGCTACCCCCACCCAAAGCAGAGGAGGAGTCCCAGGCTGGACACACACAGAAGTCACGGAGGACGAATCGCCACATGAAACACATGTTTTTACAACAGTCTGTAAAGTCTTTCCCCTGGCCAGGCCGGCACACTCAGGCATCATCAATGAGCTTTTCACCATTGGTGTCCTTCCCACTACCCTCTCTCTCACTTCCTCCTCCTCCTTCTTCTTCTTCTTCTGCCCCATCTGTGTATGTGTCCTTCTGCCCGTAGTTGAGGGTAGTGCGGGCAAGGTCCACCTCGATGGGAAAGACATCCGCATCTCGGAGCACGGCATAGCAGTCATCGTAGTACTTGGACATGGTGGAGACAAAACGTTGGAGCTGGAACACAATGTCCTGCACTGTAGTGGAGACAAGTTGGCAACAAATGAGGCAAAAATGCTCTTCACAGAAGAGCGCGAAGGCTGTGATCGAGCCTCTCTGGCCAGTATTAGCTAGAGTCCCCTATGAGTTAATCCCTTTCGGGCCCCAAGAGCAGGTGTCTCGGGCACAGTCACAAAAAGGGTTCTTCAGCAAAGACTTGTGAGTTAAGACACAGGAGGAGCGTCAAGGCCTTACCCCATCAGGAGCTAGACACAGTAGCGGTACTCACCGTGTTTCTGGTCCAGGAGCTCTATTTTCTCTAGCACATCCTTCCTCATCTTGGCAAAGCGCGTGCGAGCCTCCTGCCGGCAACGTAGGATAAGGCGGTATTCATAGTTCCCAGTGCTGACCCGGTAGAGGGGTTCACCCAACGCCTGCCAAAAAACACAGCATTGTTTTAGAGATTCCCATGATGGTGCTTGTATGCAGAGTTTGCCCACTGACGTGGACTCATGATGACCTTGGGTTACTAGGGCCTGCTCAAGCTCACTGGAACTGCAGTCAGCACGAGACACAAGGAACACTGAGCTGCACCAACAAACCGGCAGCCAAAGGGGCTGCTCTGAAGGCCAAATACGTGACAACCACTGTAAAGAAAAGCATCGCTGCTAAGCAATGACAAAAGGAGAGGCACCTTTCAACCCAGCATGGAGAAGTGGAATGGCTTCTGACCTGAACTATGTTGACAGGCACTGTGAATAAACAAAGTCTAGGGTCTCAGGGATATATGAATTTACACCAATCACACAAGAACTTTCGCCCTCCTCCGCAAGCTGAGTCTTATATGGATCGTGTAACGTATTGAACATCTACATGGGGAACCCTGTGGTATCTACAACCACCCAGACACAAAGTTGGAAAACAGCAGGGAGGGATCTGTCCTGCAAAACAGTTTGGAGAGAAAGAGGTCAGGCCTGTCAGTAAAACAGCCTTCTTCTCTTGCACCTGTGAACATAACATACATAAAAATCCATTACAGACCTCGGGTTGGTAACGCACACTGCATGCACCACAACCCATGGATGGTTACTTTGCTTAGCAAGACTGAAATTCTTGCCCTCCCATTTAGCAGGAAAGATAATACAATTAAATGTTGTGTTATGAGAGTTGTACTCCTTCCTGGCACTGGGAACGTGGCATACTAGAAAGTCAAATTCCTGCTCTGAGATCAATACCTAGGATAAAACAAGATTTACTTTAATGCAGAGAAACTGGGCATGTAGAGGATACCCTTAGCTATCTTAAACACAGCTGTTAAGGATTAGTTGTAAAACTCCAAACCAGATGGAAAACTGTTAACACAGAATGCTGCCAGATTTATTTTTAAATTTTCTGATTTTAAACTGCCTACTTTCAGGAAAAAACATACTGCTAAGAGACATCCTTAAATCAATTTTCCTCAACTACAAATGCAGCTTTCACATGTGTTTTGCTGGAGAAGCTAAACCTCCATTTCTCAGCAACAAGTCCAGAATTAACAATAAGCCGTACACTACACACAAATGGAATCTGTGAAGGTAACACCTTAATCCTCCTTAGACAAGCTAATATTACTTAAACATTGAGACAGGCAACCACCAAGCAAACAAGCTGCAGAAGAGACATCTGGTCCCTCTACTACTCCACAGCACCAGCAATTCACGATGGCAGTTCCTAGTGATATTTCCTAGGGAGCATTTCAGGATCTTCAATTTCTAACAAGTTAAGAACAAAAGTTTGTAATTCTTAGGATGAACTCACTGGCTGGGATGCACACAGGCACAGAAGTGCTTTTGCAATGACAAGGCAGCTCACAGAGGGAAGCTGCAGAAACAGAGTCTGTGGTCACTGCCACAGTACCGGTACTCACAATGCAGCTGTATTCTTCATCGTCCATCTCTTTGACTTTCAGGCAGTAAGACTTCACAGGATTAAAAAAAAAGGGAAAAAGCAAAATAAGAAGGAAATATTAAAAGAAGCAATTCCACCATCACCCAGAGCCACAGGGTTGTACCCGTTTCAAGCCTTCCTTCAATGCTGTAGCTAGGGACACTGGGGAAAGCATGATGGGATCGGAGTATATTAAACATCCCAGGTGGAAAGAAAATCTATTTAGAGAAAGATGGGGAGAGAAAACAGTGGAGGAGAGAGAAGGTGCTTATTATTTATATTACAGGAGCAAATACTTTATATTAGTATGACCCAAGAAAGAGAAAAATCCTGTGTCCGTCTACCATTTGGGAAAACACAGTACCCGAAAAGTATGATGAGGGAATAAATAAAGAGGAAGGAAAAAAAAAAAAAAGAATTGTGGGAAGGATTGATGTGGGGAGAGATGCTGCCATATTCACTTGCCTTAGGGCTGCAGCTCCAAATACTTCTCTCGACTGGTAAAAGAAAATAGATTCCCACAGTTATAGAACAGATGCACTTAACAACCGTACCCTTTTTGGATGTCGAAAACAAAGGGTGAGTGGAATGGAGGAGAACAAAAAAAGGCAAAGTCTGTATGAAAGCAAACAGGATTTGACAGTTGTTTAATTTGGCTAAAGAAGGACTATCCAAAACTACCTGAAAAATACAGAATGGAGAGCTACCTGGGGCAGTTCAAGAGCATAAGTTGCATAAGAACTCTTCACAAATAAATAAGGAAATTAATTTGGTCATGTAGAAAATAAGTCATCTGGATTGTGGGAGATCTTTCCTAGCAGGGAGAACTATTAGGTTAAAAGCAGGTGTCTGAACCTGAGTAACTGGCAGTGGACCAAGAACTGGAAAAAACATTGCATTCACATGCACAGATTGTGGAAGGATGGACACGTGATTGTAGAGGCTGTATGTGATCCTCAGGCTATGATTCTATGAAAGTTAATTTCAGTCAGCACTAATCCTTCCCCACCCTCACAAAAAAAAACAACAACCAAGCAGCTCACCAAATATTCAAACTTGACATCCAGGTATTTTTTGATAGTCAGCCTTGTGTCAGGGATGGCTTTATTCAAATACGTATTCAAGTCAGTAAGCATCTGCAAGGCAAACATCCTGTTGCTGAATGGAAGACCTAAAAGCATGACCACAGTTCATCAAGTGCAACCTTCTAACCAGCACAGGTCATGAGACTGCCTCGAGTTAACTCTTTTTTGAACTATTTGAAAGGAAATGTTTGATCTTGACTTCGAATTGAATTGCCATGGCTAGAGCATCCATTACTGTCACTGGCAAGTAGTTCCACTGTTAGAAACGCGTGCTTGACCTCTAGTCTGAATTCATCTTCTTTCAACTCGTTTCCTTTTTGATTGGTCCTGGCAACCACTGTCCCTGATTCAAAGGCCCACTACCCAATATGGCACTCCAAAGCAGTGCTCAAATCAACGTTAAATATTCTCTTTGCTAAACTAAGTGGATGCCTGGGGACTCAAACACATTGACTGCAATCCTTAAATTGTTCCTGGACTGCTTATCTAAACTCTTTTCAAATTTAGTGATATCTTTTAATTATGGGTACCAATATGAGGGAAAGGGCTCTAGGGACTACACTGATCAAACTACCTCCTCATTCCCCCAAAAGAAAAGGGAACGAATATATTCATGTGCAAAAATCAAAGGGATAAGATTTATATATTCACTATGTTACCTCTTAAGTTCTTTAGGAAGAGAGCTCCCTGAAGGAAAGCAGACAAAGACAGTCCTTCCCACAACAAAACACCACACCTTCAAAGACAGACTGCTGTCTTTCTAGGCTCCCCTCTTCTCCAGACCCTTTCCTCCTATGGTTAAATTCTTTACCGGCTTAATTGTTTTCAGAAGGTGAATCCCAAACTTCTCAATGTTGCGATGGGCATCAGCGAACTTCACAAAGGCTTCACTGGCAGCTGGCTGTGGCTCCCGTACACCAATGACAGAGAAAACATCTCCAAATGCTGGATGAGGGTAATAAATACAAATAGATGAAAGAAGTTGGCGCGGGTGAAGAATCTTGCCTCCAGCATAGCTTGTTCCCACAACCTTGCACTCACTGGGAAATGATGCTACATATCCCCTAAAGACCCGAAGCTGGCAGGGCATTTCTTCAGTAACCCCTGTGCAGGGGTTAGCACCACAGCAGCTAATGACAAGAGGGCAGCCCTTCCCAGCTCATTTCTGCAATGCTCAAGTTTTCTTTGGGGAAGAGTATTGCACATGTTAAACACTGACTGCAACTCCTGACACTGGAGGTCAAAGATTTCTGCTCTCTTTGCTCAGACTCTTTACCTCTGTGTGTCTGCGATAGCTCAAAGAAAGCTCTGAGAAGACTCTTGGTGTGCTCTGTCAAGCCTGTGGTGGAAGCCAGAAAAAGCATTTAAGCCATTTCACTGAAACATAACAGAGACATCCTTCCCTCCCACCTGGTGTCTGTTGCGAGACAGAGTTTACCTTTGTATAACTCTGCAGTCCTCTCCAGCTCCTCCAGTCTCTTCACCAATCCATCTGAATGGAAACAAGCATCAGAATACAGAATTGTAACAGTCAAATCCAGGACACAGTCTACAAAAATACCAGTTTCATACCTTGGGTTCAAATTTCCCTCACTTCTTAATGCCTCTCCCTTGGTCCAACATGGGAAGCTTTTAAAATAGCTGCAAACTTAGTGCACAGTGTGGGGTCATCACCTAGCGGCGTTCATTGAGTGGGTCCCTGCTTTAAATTAATTGGACTTTAGCTAACATTTAAACAGCCCCAATGCCAAGATATATCCCTCAGGAAGGGCAGAGGAAATCACAGCAGTGAGACACAGCAGACGGAATCATGAAGGAAAAACGTGGGACATGCAAGTAACAATAAAAAGCAGACAACCACAAGAGGCCAAGTGTTCCCTTAAGAAGACACCCTCCCAGCCACTACTCACCATTGCAAAGTATGGCCCGGCTCAATCCCAAGGCATCCGCTGTCCCCGAGCTCATGTTCTCTACCAGTCGATGCTTTACCTTCTTCAACACTAAAGGCCAAAAGAGAGTTGCAAAACCAGGGTCAGGGTCATTTCCATGGGCGTGAAAAGCTCACTAAGCATAGTTCACTGAACTCTCAGACATTGAATATACTGAACGTAATTTGCTACTGAGGTATCAAGCAGCAAAGGAACACCACAGATACTAGATGTTTGGTCCAGCCGTGCACAGCACTTCCTCTATCTTGCCTATCTGTTGTGCTCTCACATCCTATATGCTTCAATCAACAGAGCTCTGGCACTTCTTTTGCAAGGCTATTCCAATCAATCACTTCACTATAAGCTACCTATACGGTATCTGGAACCAACCTCTGCTTAGGCTACTTCTGTGTTACTTTAACTGAAGTCAGGAGACGAGGCTGAGAGCAAGAAAAACAGGATTTAATGCTCAAAGTTATCCCTTTGCTTACTTTGATCTTCTGAATCTTAGACAAGCCCTTTTGTTGCTCCTTCATTGAATTCATTTCTGTCTTTGGTGGTCATACCCTGTAAATTTACTAGAGACCTCGTTAGAATCAGATTACTCAGCTACATTGATTCAGAGGCAAACTTGCAGGGAGGGGTGCCAAGTGCCTGCAGCATCCAGAACTCAGCTGGAGCCACAGTGTTTGGCATCTCTGGAAAATACCATATTCTCACTGCACATATGCTTCCCTGGAAATCCATGCCAGTTCTCCCCATTTTCCTGAACCCCTGTCAATTCATTAGCACCTTAATCACCATGAAAAGAAATGAAGGCAAAAAAGGATAAATTTTTTTTTTAGGGAAGTGAGAAAAGTAGACCATGCAAAGAAGACAGCTCTATAGGCTTAGCTCAAAACACACATTTTGTTTTAGTAACAAAGCCTCCCCTCTCCCATAAAATTTATGGTATTTCATCACTGTTCTCCAAGCTGCAAAACTGCAACAAGTGTTTTTTGATAGCTGCATTCCTGTGTACAGCTGAAACTCTCAACAGATCAGTGCAACTCACATACGCTAAAAAATAAATAAATTAGTATCTCATTGAGTTTCACCATCCATGCTAAACACGGCACAGAAAAAACAAGTCTCATGCAACAACAGTCAAACCTCGATTTAAGTTCCAAGACTATTTTAGAGAATCAGGGAAGGATTCTTTTAAACCTGTAATTCTCTTTGACAGTATCCAATTGAAAATTACTAAGTTGAGAGGAAGAATGGAACCAGAATTTTATTTCTGTTGTAGCTGGGACCAATCTTCCACTCCTCTGTGTTATTTTAACACTCTAGGGAGAAAGAAACCAGTCTTACCGATATCCAAAGACTTGCCCTGCTTTGGGTCAGCCTGAAGCTTGTTGTAGTGTATTGTCACTTCTCCCTGTAGAAAGAGCAAATCCAAAACTACTGTGCTGACAGCAAGCACCAGTGGCTTCCTTCACTAACGGACAATAAACTGTAAACTACGACCCAGAAGCTCCAGTGGCCCCCTCCTACCTCTCACCTTTACCATCTGTATCATCTTGGCCACCTCCACCTTGGTCTTCCCTTTGACGGACTTCCCATTCACTCCTGTGATTTCATCTCCAGCTGCTACGGTGCCGTCTATGGCTGCTGGAGTGTTATCGAACACCTAGCAGGGAGGAGACAGAGCACAGGGAGTCAAATCAAGAGAGAGTGAAAGGTGAATGCAGGGCTAAAGAACAAAAAAGGGACAATTACATTCCTCCTGTTTAACTACTTTGTTCATGGTGAAGCTGTAGTTCTTCCCTTTTCCTAACTAAGAGGGGGGCTGATCATCTCATTCTCTAGAGAAGTTCCTGCCTCCGGGATGTAGGTCCTCAAGCACAAGATTTCCTGATGTTGAGAACATCTCCTGTGAATTCTATCCTGCTATCCAAGGAGAAGGATAATTTCAGAAGTCTTCATGTAATTCTTCCACGCCTATTGGGTACTAGGGTAAGGAAATGTCCTTCACTGGAAAGGGAGATGATGTGTCCCCCTTTTAGAAAAACAAATAGCAGACGACTCTACACACTTTCCACCTCTCAGGCCAACGCTGTTCTACAAAAAAGGTTTATTCCTCCTCCCCGAGTGCCCACCTGGACGATGTACAGGCAGGGGCAGTACTGTGCCCCTCCCCCAATGCTGATCCCAATCAAGTTCTGAGAGTCCTTCTTCAGGGTCACTGTCCCGGGCACAGTGGGGATCCCCCTACAATGACAAAGAGTGGGCTGAGAAGAACCAGATACAGTCAGGAGAGCCATCTGTGTATGAAACAACTTCGATATCTCAGTCGATACAAGCTGAAAGCATAAGGGGCACTGCATGTTTGAATTCATACATTATCTATCTCTGCCAGCAGAAAGACATTCTGGGCTGTCTTTTTTGAGACTGCAAGAATTAAAGGTGGGAGAGACACTCCCAACCATCACTAGCCACTAAGGAAACACCATCACGTCTTAGAGAATATTACACCCGCTCTTAGCGCTGGCAGGAGAGGAAAACTTGCAGAGCATAAATGAGACGCAAGATGAGTGCACCATGTTAAATTAACCGCTAATCTCATCAAACTTTTACTTGCTCAGGAAATGCTTGTGTCCTCCTCCTTACAGACCTAAGGAGTCAAGAGTTTCTCTCCACTTCTTCTTGCACCTTATTATATTTCCTCTACTATAAATGTGAGCTCTGGCTAAGGTCACTAATTTACAGAAGATCTGTCAGCGTTGCTTTGCAATCGGAAATGCTGGGTAGTCATTGCAGAGCAACAGAAAGCATTCTCCTCTGCTCACCAGCACAATGCCTTGTCCCCAGTCCTCAGAGGGAGCAAGAAATCAGGACTCAACAGCAAGTCTCACCCTTCAGCACACAGCGTCAGAAGCAAGTAAATTTATCTCTTCCCATCAGATCTTGGCTGCAAGGACTATTTCTATTGTTAATAAAAAAAAAACAGGGAAAGGCAAGTGAAATACTCACATCTTATCTTCCTCAATATCATAGTCCAAATCTGCAAACATTGTTTTGGTTAAGTGGAGCTTGTTCGTCTGAAACTGCTTATACCAAACTCCCTGGGAAAAAAAGAACAGAGTAAGTGCCAATAAACCAGTGATTTCAACAGAAAACTGCAGAGAATCAACCCCTTCTATTTTTTTTTAAAAAGTCACATCATGGTCTCTGTTCTTATATCAAAGATAAAAAACATGTCAAGTGTCTCTGATTCTCTGCTCTGAACAAGGCCGAAGAAAGTCCTTAAGTCTGAAGGCTGCGTGTTTCAAACCCGTCAAACGCGCAGCATTTCCAGAGCACAGAACACAATGTGGTCCGTTCTGGAAACTGCTGCTTCCCACGCTCCACCTGTGCCATGGCCGCTAAAGGTACCGGCAGTTTTACCCCCTGCATCCATGAACCATCTCCACTTTCTCCCCGACATCACCGCAAGTTATGTCGCTCATCTCCTGTCTCGGAAGGCCAAGCAAGCCTCGTTATTTCCCCCCTCCCCGCCCTGTTAATTTTCTACGTAATTTCAGAGAGTGATTAGCTGACACATGCTGATTCCTCTTGCCCCTTGCCAGCGCCGACGAGGCGAGGCTGTCACCCACAGCTCCCTGG
>NW_009736524.1:42054-65509 GCF_000703405.1 Apaloderma vittatum | reverse complement strand
CCCAGGCCCAGGAGGTGCCCTGCCAAAGGTGCCTCTCGGCCCGTTCTAGAAATTACAGAGAGCAGGTGGTGGCACAGCGTTCTTTTTGGGTCTCCCCTCAAATATTTAACGCTGACTGACTTGCGTTTCGGTTGCAATTTAAATAAAGTGGGGGGGTGAAAGAATTAATAGCTTCCCACCTGCATTTAGGTAAACTGGAAAAAAAAAAGTGATTTTAAGCTGATAAAGGTAACAAACTCCAGAAACAGATGGAGTCCCCAATGTCCTCTGCATCTCAAAAGATACTATTTTCCTTGGATTTCTGCAGCAGAGCTGGAAACTTACTTTCTCAAAACAAACAAAAAAGCAGTTACTGAAACGGATACAAATCCTGTTTTTCTCCTCCACTGAAACATTTATTTTAGTTTAAACCAGAGCACACTTCTAAAGTTATATTAATGCGTAATTTATGTGGGGGAAAAAGAAAAAAAAAACAACAAAACAAACCCACAGTCCATAGTGAAAAAGCCTTCTAACAGCAAAACACTAACATCATTTTTCAAGATAGTCCACAGCCATCCCTGGTTTTCACATCTCCTCTGTTAAAAGCCTCACACTTACTGCTTTCTGAGCTCAGAATAATCCCACAAATGCTTTTAATAACTTCTGAAAGAATTAATACAGAACTTCTGGGAATTTATTTGAGAAAGTGTAGCCTATCAAGTGATTTGCATGTTTCAAGCAGCTTAAAATGCTTCTTGGCTTTTTTGCTTTGTTTTTTGGTTTTTAAACAGGTGATATGTCTGCTACTCCAGGCATTTTCCTGAGCAGAGAGTGGTATTAACTTTGGACGCTGAGTGCAGGGCTGCAAAACATACCATGGGACGGCTGACCACTTCACATTGCATTATCCCAAAATTAAAAACAAGCTCCTCAGCAAGTTCCCAGGATCCAGCTCCATCATTCATAACACCTGTGCCACCCCCAGGATGCGACAAGTGTGACTTAGAACCTGATTAAGGCAAGTGTCACTGAAGGTCATCTGGGAACAGCCTTTGGTTCCACTCCTACACTGCCCACAACCAGGCAAAATTAGAGAGAATTTCATTGATCATTTAAATCAAAAGGGATTGAAATTAACAGCCTGCACTGTGACCATTTGGCTACCATCATCCATCAAAACGAACAAGAGTGGTTTGATCAAGAATACAATAAAACGCTATCTCGTAGTACCATATTTTTTTATCTTTCAAAAGTTAAACGTGAAGTGATAAGTGAGTAAGAATTCAGCCGCGCCCACAAGCTATCCACTCTCAGGCTGACAACCACCATAACACTGAAGCAAATGCAGAAGGCACAAAAAAATAATAGATAAAAGAAACAGAGAAACGTCTGCACTACGTTATCCACATCCCCACTTCAGCTGCCTCCAGCCAGGATCAGTGGTACAGCACCCTGAAAGCAACACAAACTGTTGGGAAGCTTTCACAGATATATGGGAAACCAAGCACCGTTCTGATTCACAAACAACAGCAACAAAAAATAATGCACTTCAGGGGAGTTGCTCAGATGGATCTAATCTTTTTTTACATGGTTTAATAGGAGCAACCCAACTCTCCCCAATCCAAACTTTACATCCAAACAACAGGTATGCTTTAAAGGTAGTGGTTGGAATTTCAAACGTCTGAAAAACCTACATTGCAGTTTTAAATTGTTTATAAGTCACAGGAAGTTATACCACGATATAAGGATTACATTTCATCCAAAATACACAGGTTTGTTTCATTCAAAATACACAGCTGAGTGGCATTCCTCCAAATAGAGACGAATCCAGATATTCATGTAAATTCCAGAAAAGGAGCTCTCTGCACGGCTGAGGGGAGGGACTCATAGCTGAAGCTCAGCACAGCCTCCCTAGGGCAGAAGGTTCAGTGGTACTGAGCTTCAGGATTATCTTTCCTCGTCTCTCGCAGTACTCTTCACAACCTTCTTCATCCTCCTAGGCTGTCCATGGTCACTTGTTGGAAGGGGATCATTTTTTCCCCTTAATCCTAAATTTCTGCTCAAGTGCTACTTTTACACTTTTTTTTTTACTATTAATAGATACAAACCCCAGAAAAACCTATAGCTTGAATATCAAGCACCTTAAATGAACCAGCTGCTGAAGACATACTGCAAGAATTGCTTATAGATCTGTCTGGTTGGAAGATCCTCGGGATTGAAAGAGGAGCCACTTTAAACCATCCTCCAGTTTCACTAGCACAGACTGACATTCATGCACCTGGCAGCCAGATCTCAGTTAAGATTGCTCAAAAGATTCAACATATGTCACATAAGTTTTTTCTTAATGCATCATTAAGCCACTCAGTGAAGCAGTTTTATCTTCAGATTTTTTATAAAGAAACAGACAAAATACTGGACAAACATTCCCACTTCCAAACTACTGCAAAGCAGCAACATAAAAACAAAAAAGGAAATCTCTACTAAAAGAACAGCAAGTCTGAAGGAGAATTGTTCACCAAAAGGCACTCAGAAAGAGCTTTTGCACGGTTTTTGTCTCCTTACTAGAGACATCATCATAAATTTGTTTTCTTTACTCTTACCTTATGCTGCATCCTATGAAGGTGGCAATGTCCCAACTCTTTTCTTGTTGCTTTATTTCAGAAAAGAACCTCAACTTGTTTTCTAAGGGCACATTTGCAAGCTTTCCAAAATAATTATTTCCCGCTGTCACCATGCTTGCTGTGTTTTAAATTACTTGCATTGCTTAGGTTGGGGAAAATAAATTTTAAAAAAATATAACAATGAACCCATGAATGAACACGCATACTTTCTTTTTCAGTTACTCCTGCAGATATAACAGCGCCCAAGAGCTCCAGGCACCGGCCTGCTTTGTGCAAAGCGCCCAACAGAGGTAACAAAACAGTAGCTCGCTTCCCAAAGAGCGCTGCTCCTCGCTTCCCTTTTCTACTTACTCTCTTATTCAGGGACAGGTTCATCGGTTCTGGTGCTTAAAGCTTCCCCGCCTTCTGATAATTGCACTCGAGTGCATTTTTCCATGCTACGGTGAAGAACTGCCCTCACATTCATTCAAGGCCCATGTCTTGGGTGAGCCAGCCCTGAGCTCATGCTCAGCGTGTCTCAATTAGACCCACTGAATTATATCAGTAAGAAAATTCAGTCACACAGTACGCGAGCGAGCAGGAACGTGCTTTCAGCTGGATGGGAATAATAGGGAAGTGGCCAGAGTCCAGCATTTAAGTGGCCTGCTTACCCTCATTTACTTTTGCTGTGAGATAAGATCGCTGACCAGAATTTTTCAATAATTTCTGTCTGCCGCTGGAAATTAGTATCAGCGTGGATCAAGACCTCCCAGATGCATCTGGCTGTATCCTATAGCTATAGGCTCCAGTTTCAGAATTACTTTGGGAACTTCGAGGCACAAAGTGAAAAAGCAGTGCTACTTCGAATCGATTGCTTATCAATTATTTGTTAGTGTTACTGCTGAAAGTCTTATACTAGAAATCAGATAGGCTTTTAAAAAAAACAAACGTTCTAAAATAACAGTCTTATCTGAATTTGAGCAAAGCATTATGTTTGACTTTTTAAAGCAATTTCAAGTTTTCATGGAAAGAATCATAGACAAGTGACCTGAAATTTAGATAAAGCACTGAATACAAGTGAAAAATTGTTAAAAAGTACAATAACAAACTGGGAGGATGCATGGAACTGAGTGAAACAAGAATTTCTATTGAATTTACTTTTCAGTAGAGACCTGAAAGACGCAGACAGACTTCTTACATAAATTTATAGATAATTACAAACTGAGAGGAATACTAAATGCTAACCCACCAAAAGAACAAGATACAGATCATAGTATAGAATTGCCTGAATACATAAAATGCATTTGAATGTTTGAGAAGCCTATTCAGTGCTGCTGCAAATGAAGATCCATCTACACCAGTTAATGTCAAAAATAAGACATTAAAGTGGTCAAACAGACTGCCTGGCTCTAAGAACTGCTTATCAAACTACTGTCTTGAGAGTTGAAGGTATTGGTTTACCTCCCCCGCCAGAAATCTCTTTTTCATTCAAGTCAATAGAAACTTGTTCCATTTTATTGGGTCCAAAATCCTAAAATAGGATATTTGCTTTAGAGAAACACAAGTTTAAGCTTTCTAAAACTGTTCATGATGATGTGCCACTGTTTCGAGCTGAGCATAAAGGGAAGTCAGACTCAGCCAGCCTTTTGCCTTCTGGCAGCAGGCAGCCATGGCGACTACGGTAAGGAAAACATTTAAGGTCAGGAAAAAGAAAGGAAATTGCCATGTTGTATTTTAACCGAAAATATTGAAAAGACTGGTTTCTGATGAATCCAAGCAACCTGAATCAGTAAATAAATCGTAATCTCCCTCACGCCTAAGTAGGGCTTGTTCAATTTTCTTAGATTTTTTTGACACCTCTAAGCATCGTATCTTTTTCTTACCCCTTTCCCCAACTTCGTCTCCATTTCTTATCTTCCAAAGGTTGTTCTCAACAATCTAAGGACATTTTTTTTTAATGCAAAGTCAGAGGACAGGACTACATCACAGCAAAAACTTCCCTCTTAAGATAGAAGGAAAGGACATGCTGACAAAAGTAGTTTTTGTGGTCCCAGCTGACAAGAAAGTGGTAGCTTTATCAACAGCCAAGGTGTTGAAGTGTATATAACAGAGATACAAAGAGCTAGAAATTGGCTCAAGTAAGCCCTACAGCAAGGAAAAGCTGTTTTTATGTTTTTGTAGTCTATTCAGAACCCAGAATCGAGAAAGTTTTTCCTGCACTGCTGGAAGAAGAGATCAATTGCCCAAGGTGTGACACTCGCAAAAAACACCGTGTGCTGGATGAGGTCTGAATATATGGAAACCCAGAACAAAACCTTTCACATTAAAATAAAACAAATCTCCACTCCACCTAAAGTTCGGAAAACCTGAGAAGTGCCGTGCATGAAATATCTACTCAAACAGTGGAAGAATATCTGGAGTAATGTTTATAACTCTTTTACTAATCAAACATTTATTTCAAAATTAATAGTATTAGGCAGTTGAATTTTTCATATCCTAAACCCAAAATTTCCTATTTCAAGCTGTGTTAACTGTTACAATAAACAGGACAGTCACGTATAATATCTAAGACACTGTTCCAGTTTTCCACTTACAATGTTAGATTTGTATTTACATACTAATCTAAGTTTGGTAAATATAAGTTTCCTTTTAAGTTTACGAGACAAAAATATTAATGATTTTTAACAACAAAACATGCACATTTATTTTTAGAGAACTCAGCAGGCAAAACTATTTCTAAACATTTCAGCAGGCAGTGCAGCTTCATCTCTGATGTACCCTTACTTGTCTCTCCTGAAGAATAAAGAATATAAATATTTTAGAACATTCTGCTACCTACTTTTTTTTTTTTTTAGCCTTTCATAAGTGAATGTACCTGGGTATTGCTTGTCTGACAAGGCTGGGCTAACACTAGATTGTGGATCAGCAGAGGCCAAAGAGTTAAAGGGCTCTTTATTCAGCCCATTGGGATTGAATTTGCAGCGACACGGACAACAACACTAGATTAGGGTCCAAAAGTAATAAGGGCCACAAACCCTATTCTCCAGCTCAGAAAAAATAAGCCACCACAAGTGCAGAACATGGATATTTCAGAACTGTGTCATGTACATCCATTTCTGAAGGCTCAGTTTTAGACCTAGATCCCGCTCTCCCCAAGTGTCAAGAACATTTCTTTTATTCTGAAAGAAACCAGATTTCATGCCAAACCTTTAATTTGAATGCCTGGGATCCCCACTGCAGTTGAAGTCCATAGTATCTGTGGCTGCCAGTAAGCTGGGTTATAAAGCCATGCATCTAGATTAGAGACCTCTTAAAATAATGACTAATAGTGCCTTAAGTCCTACCACAGATCACTGACAGGCAAGACAATGACAAACAGAAATTAGCTTCTATGTTGTGGCATCAATTCCCACCCCCTATGCTGATATCAAAACTTCCCCAAACCTGATTGAGAAATATTACTCTTGAGATAAAACCGTACAAGCGAAATGATGCTTTAGAAACTAGGAGATTTTGATTCAGACCTACCATATAGATTAATGTAAGAAATGGAATATGCTGCTCTCACTGCATTAGAAACAGTAGTAGGCATCCGCTAATTTAAAGCATTTGAGGATTTACCCACCCATGAAAGCAGGAAGTGGCACACACGAGCCGTACGACCTTCATTAGCTGTTCCTCTGCTTGCAGCATCGGAAAGCGACCTTGAAGTATCTGAATAAAGAATCACACAGAGAAGTCTTCCAGTGGTTCATTTAAAGGCATGTTACAGCCTAAAGGACAATAAATAAGATAATATTTATGGAAAAGATAGAACTTGCTTGAGTAGCAAACCCAAGGTGTAAAACTATTTCACCCTCACACCTTTTTTCTTCAACACTACACTAGGACTCAGATAGGAGTGAAGGTCCACTACCAGCTGTATAAACAGTAAAGAAGCAATACTCCCTGACAGGATGGAAGTTACGCTGAAGGCACGGGGATAACATAAACACAACTTGCTTTAGATAGCTTCCCAGGATAATATGAACTTCAGTCCAGTACGATTACTGTAAACCAAAGATGTGACCACTCAAAGACAGAGGCATAACACATCTGTCTAGTTACTAAAGAGCCGACTCGGCAAACAAAATTGAGAAAAAAATGCAGTCCAAGTATCGTTTAACTTTCTCTCATTTTTCTTTTTCCATGTTTCCTGCAATCAGCCCTCCTCATATCACTGCAACTTGTACACAAGGTTCAACCAAAGAACACAAAGTTGGACGTAAACCCCTGTGCACCATTACTGCAGCACTCCCTGCATCCTGTGTAGAAGGCCACTTTACAAGACAGCTTGAAAATGCAAATGCCCTAGGCACGATTTTAATGGCAATAAATGCTTATAGGATATCACAAAGTTTCATATCCAAATTAGATAAACTAGCTCAAAGTCTTTTTTTATAGAAGTAAAAACATGCCAGTAAGTAACAGAAAGGCACAAGTGCAACCAGCATAAACTGGTCCCCAGCAAAGCCAATCTGTCAGCATGAACTGCAGCAGAATCTGACACCGCAATCACAGACAAGGTATTTTCCTTTGCCCTAAGGGAGATTTATTCCTACTAATTCCTTTTTAAAGTAGCTGCAGTTCTATTGACTCCTTCATGGTATTTACAAGTAAGATGTACAAATGAATGTAGGCTTTGCTTTGTTGGCTTTTACTTCCCTTTTTCCCAAGGAGGTACCAGGGACAGACGAAGCATGGGTGGGTGGGGGCTCTGGCAGCAGAGGAGCTGTGCTGGAGCAGGACCCAAGTCTGAAGAGGCAGGAATACAGAACACCAGGCTGACCTCCAAGGAGCCCCCGGGGGGCATGCAACACACCCCCAGAGGCGATGCAAGGCAAAAAAAATGAGCCAGTCTTTAGTCTCCTGGGAGACTAATAGTGGCCAGGTGACGCAGCCAGAGCCTAACTGCTCAGGGAGCCTTGAGAGCCAGTTGGAATACACCAAACCTCCTCAGACAGGTTTCACGTGTGCTTACAGAGGTCCCTGTTGTGTGTCCGAGTGAAAACCAGTTAGGTTTAACTTGTCTGAAGGCTGTTCTTGGGGCGTTTGGGGGCATATAAAACATTAAAGCACTGTAAAAAAAAGCAAGGCATACATACAGAGAGAGGAATCACTGATCTCACGCAAAGTTATCAGTTGCATTAATTCAGGCGATTGGCAAGTCTTCTGCAAATTTTTCTACCCTACTGGTTTGTCAACATCATCTTCCTATGGAAATAAGGGGGCTTTGGTTTTTCCTTCAAACACTCTTTGTGCTATAAATGCAATTATACAAGGATTTGGACTGATCAAGAACTATTCAGAACCATACACCGATAATCCGTGCCTTTAACTTTACCAGCAGTAACATTCCCTGCAGCAAGAGCCGGCAGAAATAAGGAGGGCGATCACCCAGGGGCTGTTGTTTGCAGGCTGTGCATATGCAAAGAGTCTGCTATGAATCTGAAAAGACAGAAGCACGTTTCAGCCACCGGGGTGGTGAAATGTGTTGTTTTAGCACAACTAATAAAATGCTATTCAGCTGCTGTTAATCTGCCTTGCCTGGCAATTTCTGATTGTGAGATCCCAAACTGCAGCTCAGAAACCCAGCCAGGTGTGCAGGAGTGAGAGAGAGAACTTACGAACTCACTAATCTGAGAGGAAAGGATACAAAATAAATGAACATAAACATTGATATGTTTACAGTGTCATTTTCCTCTGCAGTTAAAAATCAAATAAGTATTTTCAGTAGCATGATGAGTCTGTCACCATTTTCTCCAAAATTAGATTGTGGAAAACGTTGAGTTGTGTAGATCTACGTGAACGAGCTCCTTTTCTGGGAAGGCACAATGCTGGGAAAGTTTGGCACAGCCTTTCACCCCTTCTTTAGGAGGTCTCCTTTGCCATTCCCAGAGAGGAAGCTCTGTGGCATGGCCGCAGCCCGTGGGACCCGCAGCCGCAGAGGGTTCCTCACCACTCTCTGCCAGCTCCGGGTCACCAGCCGGCCAGCACGAGCCATCAGGGAGAAAGTTCGACAGATGTTGGCCCCCAGTTGTGCAGGATTGTATTCTGAAGACTCTCTCACCCTTGTCTTGGCCGCAGGATGGTATTCAGAGTGATGAAGGATTAGCCAGCCGCAGAGCCATATCAGGCTTTTGGATGTCACATTTCTCAACTGTGAACGGTCAAAAAATGCAGGAGTGGAGAGGCTCTGCTGCTACAGTCACCACATAAGAAGCCCAAACTTCTGTCTAAATTAGAAACTAGACTTCAAAAACATTTCTTGGCATATAAGAGGCATTTGCTTGAATTTAGGCTGGAATCTCAGTGCCCAGAAAAGCAAGTGTCTGAATTTTCCTCCCATTTTCAGGATAAACTGCTCATGGAGTTTGGCATAAATCTCAGTTCCCCCCTCAGCAGCCTCACCTAGCATGTGTGGTTTCTGTAATAACTTGATGATTTTTTCCTAGGAGGGGGTTAGAAACACTTGGGGGGTGGGAATACCTAGAAAAAATCATTTAAGTAACACCTTCAAAGGCAGGCAGTTAGGTGGCTGGCTGCTCAGCCGTGTAACTGCTCTATGTTCAGGGCTTACTACTAACCCCCTCTCTGGATGCTTTAAGGGCACTTCTAGATACCACAATAAATACATCCCCCGCAAAAAGCGCTAATTTCAACAGAGTTATACTAGGCATGAATTTGAGTCACCGTGTCCTTTTCAAACAGGCCTTTTGGGATTAGTTACAGGAATGCAGTTAGGCTCAGGTACAACAGCACGATCAAGGCCACTGCTGGATCACAATTACAAATAAGAAAAACAAATGCACTAACCAGCTGCCAATCAAACGTATGAAAAGGGATAGCGATTATAAGTATTAGCTATTTGTAACAGCGTGCTGATACTTGGGCCTCAGCTACTTTAAACAATCTGGAAGCTCGGCATAATTACTCTAAAGGGGAGGAAAAACAAAACATGTCGATAATAGTTGTCATGAGACAGTGAGGGTTTAAGCAGATGGTGAAAAGCGTCAGTCTGAGGCAAGACACAGATCTCCCTGTTGTTGAATAACTAATGAGAAACTCCTTCCCCTTTATAGCCATTTCAATTGTGTGATTGTCTGAATAGTCTTCATTTAATAAGGTCTTGTGTACGTGAGCTCAAGTCACCTCTTCCAATCAGTTGGTTTTGTGTTTTTTTTATTCCAGGGCTGATTCTGTCACACTCTCTCCCTCTCCCTTTCCACAGGACAAATTCTATCATGCCTAATCAAGCAAAGCTTCCAGCGAAAGCAATCAAAGGAGTTTGATTTAGCAGCACAGCCTTTATTAGAGAAGTCCTGACCCCAGTGAAGACGACTGGAGCCTTGACATTTGCTTCAGCCAAGCAGACATGCCATGTCCCAAGTTCTCCCTTTTAATTGGATTGTATTCTTGTGCTCATTTACACCAAGACAAATGGGAGTTTTGAAATACATTAATTGGACTCATGCAAATACACCTGAACTAAAAAAAAAATAAATAAATCATGCAACCATCCCTAATTTCAGGGACAACGTTCTAACATTCAGATTTTTCTTACAATACCAACTGCCATGAACTACTGCCATTATGTTCTTGCATGCATTTTATAACAGCCGGAGGATCTGAGAGAACAAGAAGCCAGGGAAAAAAAAAAAAGAAAGATAAAGTGAGATAAAAAAGGGCTTTCCAAAAAATCAGAAGGAAAAGGAGGTGATCAGAGACAGTCACAAGAGATTATCCCTAATTTACCACAAGCTGAAAGAAACTGGTGTGGATGGCTACACTGGACTTTCTCGTAATGAATGCACTTACCTATGGTATTTGTCACAAAGTTTTGTCCAAGCCTGGTGCTAACAGAAACTCAGAGCAGCTGTCAAATTCTCCGCATACTCAGAGATTTAAGAACAAAAAGTCACCTCCTTCCCCACAGGCAGGGAAGGCAAACTGCAGGCAGAGCGCGGAGCTGCCAGCTGGGGAGAGCTCTCTAGCACCTTCAGCCTGTGCCTCTCCGTCTCTAGAGCTGCCAGGGCTCACATCCCCATCAGCGTGATCTCTCGGGATCCCAGGGAACCTGGCTGTTTTCTGGGAAAAGATAATATAGACAATGGGTGAGGCCTGAGCGGTGGGGACTGCTCGCATTTCTTTACCATAGCTGAGGTCACGGCTAAGGGGTTTTTAACGGAAAGTTATTGTGGTGTGCATTTTTTTAACCAGGGTGCTATTGCTCTTCATCACCAGTGAGGGATGGCTGCGGCAGCTGCAGAGAACACATCACTTACAGGAGTTGATCGATGCAAAAATGGAAAAGAAGGCAACAGTATTACCGTCTTGTGACTTTGCTGGACTGTGTGAACTTGGCAATTCTCTCGCTACGTTAAAAGCTTGTAACCAGACAAACAGAAGATGAATATGCTCCTGTTCACACCAGGTGGGCTGACAGAAACCAGACTTTTCTCTCCTCTTTCTGCTGCCTCTCAGCTCAGGGGTGAGACCCCGACATTCTGGGGCACCACAGCCACAGGAGAGCAGCCACTTCTCTGGAGTTCACCAGCAGAACCACACAGATCACTGGTTTATGGCAAAAAACACCGGTGGGTGAGATAAAGCTTCTGTGTTCCCTCTTACATTCACCTTAGCTTCTGCAACCAATGACAAAAAATAATTCCACACCAGCGGGCCTTTCGTTCAGTCCATGCATGAAAGTGCCTTTCTCCATGGCAGAAGGGTAACATGGAAATATAGGCATTAAACACACTAAATTTTTAGTATGGCTGTCAGAGTAGGGTAACAGTTCTCCCTACTAGCTGCTGCGAGCCAGATCCTGCCTGAAATTAAATCTTCAATCTTCTCTTGGAGACTGCATGCTAGCAGATTTCTTTGCATAATACTCACAGCTTGCCTTCAAACGTGTGCTACATAAATAGCTCAGGGAAAGGAAACAAACTCAAAGTCACACTGGTAAATGATTCGATCGTGCCATTCAGCATTTGCCAAATTCAGTCATCTTTCTACAGAGGAAAAGAGGTTTCCTAATGCCCTGCAATTACAGCAAATTCTTTCCAGAGAAATCCTGAAGCTGGCAACCCACATTCCCTTGCAAGGCACAGCCAGGCGAATGAGAAACATCTGATACAGGTGACTCTTGAACAGCTTCGGCGCAGAACATGTAGCTGCATCAGTGACAGGGAAATACTGGGGTATTTCTTACAGCTTGACTGCCTTCAACTTTCTAAGAAGGAGAAGCATCTGATGTAATATTGCCACGAGTTTAGAGAAGTAAGACATGTCACTTAAAGCGTAAGGTTTTCCTCAGCAGGATGTCTGTTGCACCTTGCCTGGAGGCTTCCGTACCAATCCCAGGATGGGCATGGCCAGCCAGGCCCGACATCCCAGGGATGAAACAAACTTGCTGGAAATGAGGGGAAGACATGAGTTGCTCAGGACCGAGCTGCAGAGGCAGAAACTACACACCAGGAACTGACCTGGTCCCTCTGGCTATGAGTCTGCAATAATCCCATCTTCATCACGTGAGCTCGCACCACGGCTTCTTTGGTTTTATGGTATCGCCACAGGAAAGCTTTCGCTTACCAAACAAAGTTCATGTTGAAAAAAAAGAAAATATTATTTCAGTCCTTGCAGCATTCACATTTTATGTTTAAGAACACTATTAGCATGGGATGCTACCTAACTCGCATTAGTGAAGCGTGTGCTGTCTTGAAGTCAAATCAATGTTCAATGATCAAGGATCTCACTTCGGCAGTATCGACCTTGAGTCCTAAACACAGTGGATGTCAGCCACCAGGTACTTACTTAAAAATGAAAGAGCAAAGACCAACCCAGGCCTTCTAAAAAATCAAAAAACACAGAAACCTCGGGAAATCATTGTGGAGAAGGAAGACTTTCAAGTGCCACGCAAATGCACTCCAAATAAAAAGTCATCTGGATAGTCAAAACCAAAACTAGTTATTCTAAAAAAATGCTGTAAATAAATGAAAATTGAAAATATGTATGTGCAAAGCCAGGCTATGAGCTCCCGAGATAAGGGTTTGCCCACTGCCTGTCAGGTAGCTCTTGCTGGTGTGCGACAGCATCCTCCCTCAGCTGAATTTGCAGCAGAGCCAGGGATGCTTTTGCCCTTTTGCGGGTGAGCCAACTGCATCTTTGATGCGTGATCTGCCCGAAGCACAAGTGACGACCTATTTCCTACCCTGCTCATCATGTGTATTCAGTACGTTTCTGCATTTTTCAGCCCTGTCAAGCATAGCATTAGGTATAAAACAGGGATCACCTTCCCTTTTCTTGGTGCTTTCTTCAGCACTAAAAGTCCATTGATGCAGTACGAACAACAATAACCAACTCAGGTAACAACCTGCAAACTGCAAGAGCAAACTTGACGTGAAATTTTCAGCTATGGTGCCAGGGGTTGCTCAAGGAGACTACAGCTGAAAGCTGCCCTCTCTCCGTGTTCATCGGTTTAAAGTGCTGTTCGAAAAGACAAGTTGGGGGGGTGGTTTGTCCACTCTTACTCGCCAAACCAAGTTAAGGTTTCAGCATTAAGAACTACAGATTCCTAAGATAATTCCTGCCCCTTCTGACCCTAAAATCTCATCCCTCCGGGTACCCCTGGGCACCTCCGAGGCTCCTGAGGCAGAACGGGTGTGCGCAGCCTCCGCACGAGCACAGACAGCTGCACAAGGCAGGAAAAATCAGCTTCTTTGGTAAAGGAGCACTCAAAATATTAGGAATAAGAGGTTTTTGCCTTGAATTTAGGTAGACAATTATTTTTGCTGTCCTCATGAGCATTTTCAGATATTTAAATGAATCTATTAATGAAGATAAAGGAAGTGCTTCTCAAGAGATACCAGCTCTTACTTTATGTTAGTCGTCACAAGAAACTGTAAAAATAAGGGGTTGCAGGTAAGACTACAAAGGAAATAAGTGTTACATTTGGATATTTTTCAAAAAGAAATAATCTAAGAGCTTGCAGTGATCAGAGGAGAGAGGCATATGCTCCTTAACAAGATATTGTGATGGTTTTCCAGCTAAAATTCTTCCCAAACCCAGTATATTCTGGCAGATGAGCGCATAGATGTGCAATTTACCATTTCATACCGCACTGTTTTCCTTTTACTGACTCACACCTGACCATGTTTACAAACAGATGTTATGCTTTGAATCTTTTGGGGTGCATGCAGAGAGGATGAAGAAGCGACAACTTGGGAATGTGTTTACTAAGCAGTGTGAAACACTGCTGCTCTCTTTCAACACACGCTTTACCTATTCACAGGAGACGAATTTATGTTTACTTCATGGTTACACCCACTGAGCTATTACAACTATTAATGTAATTACAATATAAACCATAGTGAAGGAAGGAGCAGTTTCCTTAACCACCGAGGGATCTGGTGTCTGTAAAACCCGTATGTTTGATGTCTCCAGAGCAGGTTTGCATACCTCCCTGTCTCAGCCAGCAGATCCCTGGGTAGCGATTTTCTTTCTACCGCTAAGAAATTCTACTGTTATTAAAAAAATTGTAGTCCTTCTATGTCTGGAAATTCTGATTATTTATAAAAGATGTGGTTCTTTTGACAAGTTGGTACTGTCCCTGTACTAACACGCTGGCCAACACAACGAGCGTATGTGAGCGCTTAACTTCAAGGGCAGCAGCAATCTCGTTCTGTCCAGTGACTTTAGCAAAATATTGTTATTAGACTTTGAGCTCTGAGAGTTCCTTTTACTTATCTGCTGGGTAACTGCACCCAGATGTTTGCAATTTTTGTGGCTGAACCGGCTTACAGAGATCTGCTTTTATCACTGACAAGAATGGAAGCTTAATATAGGATCATAGAGTCATAGAATCACAGGATGGTTTGAGTTGGAAGGGACCTTAATGGCCATCTACTTCCAACCCTCTGTCGTGGGCAAGGACACCTCCCTGTTGCTCAAAGCTCCGTCCAACCTGGTTTTATTAATAACTGATATTATTAATATTGATTCAATACAAGACAGTGCATGGAAGGAAGAATTAGCTACCTGAATTATTTTCATTGATCATCCCATTACTTTTCTGCAGCAATGATATAATGTCATGATGCTACAACACAGCTTCAATTCTGCTTTCGGTACCTTCTTTGATTCTCAACGTTCAGTTCCACTCTGGATGCCAGTACAGAAATTCCTTCAGTCCTGAGTTTAGATATAACAGAAGAGCTTTGCCGGCCCATGACATCTCCCCCCGACACAGAGCACGTGTCTCCCAGGGGGGTTAAGAGCAAGCAAGGGCAGCACTGCCCCTCTGCACAGCCTCTGGTGCAATTCTAGCAAGCACCTACACAGGAGTAGATGCCTGTGCTCTAGCTGGACTCCTCACTTCAGAAAATAGAAATAAACACAACTCCCCATACACATTTTTTCCTATGTTAGCTCTACGGCATAGAGAGCTAGTGTTAAAGGATCCCTGGGGTGTGACAGTAAGTAAACAAAAAGCAACCAAACAAAAGGTAGCATGTGTAAAGTTAATTAAAAAGCTAAGCTAGAAGTACATATGCTAATGAATTCTTACGGCAAAGAAACCCTTTCTTTTAATTCATGAAATAACATGAATTTAAATTATTTGGGGAAGTGACCATCTTCTAATAGACAGATTGCATATTTAGGACTCAGACTGAAAGTGAAAATTATGCTAAAACCATTGGAGAATGTAAATCCTTGTTTAATTGACACTGCAAGAGCTGCCAGGAACAATTAATAAGGCTAAATTTAACTGCTTTGGCAGTATTTTCCTTTCAGATGCAGATCATTTTGGCCAAAGCCCAGGCAATGTAAGGCAGGTCCATCTTCTCAGCGCTGCCAGGGAGGACCAGAGCCAGGGGAGAGGTGAGCTGGGTTTCTTTCTTCGTGAGAGCTACAACCATTTTGTGTGCAGGGGTGCTGAGAAGTAACTCCTCTGCTACAAGGTGCCATTTCAGGCTGAAAACTCTTTTCAGCCCAGCTGCAAACTGGTGAAACCAGATGAAACCAAACCGGCAGGTTTCTCACTCTGCCGTGCTTTGGTGTGTGAGCTCTCATTGAACCCATGTGTTCGGCTCAGGAAAGAAAGCAAACCCAGACACTGCGCAGGTGAGAGATGGAGGGTAAGAGGTGTTACCCTGCTTTGGGTGCGAGGGAACTTGGTTTTGTGAGTGCGGAGAGGTGAATGAGCTTTTCAGCCCAGCCAAAAGGTCTATCTCGCCCAATTTCCCATCTCTGACAGCCATAAAGAGCAAGAAGAAATGAGTATAAACTTGTTATCCCTTAATTTCATTTTAACACCCTCCTGAGAAACTCAGAATAATACCCAGAATAATGCTGTTGTTTTCAGAAAAGAGAAGTAAATTGCTGAAAATGTATTGGGGTCCAAGCAATCTAACCCAACAACTTCTGCTGGTAAAAATAGCTGCCCCTATCAAAATCTGCTGCCTTCAACTCTCAGGGTGCGATTAGCGCATTCCTAAACCTCAAGGCAAATCGGACTTCCAGCAGGACACGAGCACAGCAAGCCAGACAGCTCAGCAGCAGCTTCAACATGGCAGCATCTCAGAAAATCCTCAGCTCCAGCAGCAACTCAGAGGAGAAAACTGACCTGCTAGTCACGGCAGCAGGACCTAACCTAGGTGTTAGATCATCGACTTGTTTTGTGTTCTACAAGAGGAAAAGATGACTCGAAAGCTTGTCACTGTTGGCTGGTAACTGCCAGTCCTGTCCCATGCCCAACCTCAGCTTCTTCTTTCCCTACAATGTAATTAAAGGGAAATAAAAAGAGCACAAGGATGACCCACAAAAGCCAATGAAGCAGCAGTTGACGAATAATTGCATTCACATTAATTACCATGGTGTCTGTCTGCCGGAGAAAGCGCCAGGCAGTTTTACTATTGTTGTTTTGCCACCAGAAATCCTGCAAAGTTCCAATCTGGATGATGCATGCAGCTGTTCTTCAAGGCACAATGAAGAAAAGAAGTACTTGTAGCAAATACTGTCTTGCACGAGGTAAGCAAATTTATATTTTGATCCACAGCGGGAGAAGAAAAGTCTGCAGCCATAAAGCTAGTTGTCAGAGCATAACCATAACATGGCAAGAGTGTTGAATTATTGTAGCATTCCATTTAAGAAACGTTCTTAAATCCAGAACAAACCATCCCTACTCAGGGGGAAAATTTGTTTTTGTGGTTAGGACGAAACTGGAAATTCAAGACACGTTAATTCCTGTGACATGGGAGTAATTTGATTCTCTGTGTCCCAGTTCCTCACCTATAAAATAAAGTTGGAAATATTACCCTTTTTTAAAGGCATTGCCTTTTAGATTATCAGCTCACAGAGCAAGTATTACATCTTACTTGGTATTAAGTACAGCATTCATAATAAAGATGCTGTAATCTCATATGGGCAAAGATTTTAACTTTAACCTAATTCTTTGTCTTGTCACATCTTACCTGGAATATATGGACTTAAAGGAAAGACAATAATAGCATCATTCCTATATTTCATGCATTGTAACAACCCTCGAAAGAAAAACAAAATACTGGCTGTGAAAGTAAAAGAGAACGAGAACTGAAATATGATCGTAAACCTTGTAGTGGCACAGCAACAGCTTCAGCTCACCCATGCAAGCTGCAATCTGCAGAGCTGAGCCTGAAGTTGCTCCATCAGCAACTGCCACTGCATCTCCTCACTCAACGTCCTGCTGCCATGTCCTTGTCCACTTCTCACCCCTCACATCTCCGTCACCTTCCATACCCAAGATACTCTAACACCACTGAGGGAGCCAAAAGCCAGAGGCTTACATGGTGGGGAATGAAGCCAGGTCTGGCAGGGAAGGGCAGGAGCCCTGCTCATCCCCCAGCAGAAGCATTGCTCTGCTGCCACCTCCTCTCAGGAACTCAGCTCTTAGCCTGAAAATCTGGGGTTTCCACGCTCTCGTGTGTTACTTGGCACATTCTGAGTCAAGATGCTCCCAACCCAGCAGGGTCTCTCCACACCCTACAGCTCGGCTTGTGGCAACCACCCTCAGCCCCACAGGCAGCTCCATACACTCATCCGAGCTCCGAGCATCCCCCCTGCTCCGGCACAGCCCTGTCCCTCGCCCCACTGAGCTGCAAACCACCCCTGCCCTGCACAAACCAGCCGGGCCAGCTCCCCTCCCCAGCACTGTCTCCCCGCCAGGCACACTCTGCCACTCTCCTCGAGCACAATTCTGTTCTTTGGGCAAATGGAGGCAAAACCTCTGCCTGCCACAGCCCTTTGCCTCTTCCCATCACTGCGGGCTGGCTTTGGCTTGCTCCCTCAGAAGGAACGCCTGGCTCCTCTCCAGCAGCTTTAGCTGGCTGACCTCGGCTCTAATGGGATTGCCTACGGCATCTGCCCTTGCGTGGACAGGGTCTTTGCCTCCCTCCCAGCCTGAGGGGGCTGCTTGAAGCACACGCAAGGACTCCTGCTCCCATCCAGATCAACAGAGACTGCAAGCCTTTCCACAGGGATTGCAGTACCCAACTAGCCTGGCATCGCCAGCTGTCAGACTCCCCGTCAGTGACTTCTAGCTTCTACCTTCACGTTAATCTGTCCGTTCAGAGCCCCAAACCAGCTCTCACACCCAGATTTCATATGTATGCAAAACAGGCTAACCCGTTAATTTACAAGAGGAACCGTAGAGGCCCGGACGGCTGGCAGGATGCGCTAAATAATGATTCAGACAAACACTGCCTGCCTACAATGATAAAGGACAATTGCGCCGTGCAGGCAACACATCCCAAATAGACTGCAGTGCAATCTGTCTCCATACAGCCCCATGAGTCATGCTGAGTTGGAAAATACTTTATAAACGCTAGCAATGGCAGGCAATCATTTTAATTAGATATGGCCTAATTAAAAAAGAATAGAGGCTTTTATAGTTCATGCCTCCCCAGTGTGCACTAGGGATCCCCACTGTTTGGCAAACAGGAAAAAATTGTTTGTATTATTTAATAAGCGTAATGCTATCAGCAGAGCTTTAATGCAGGATTTAATGCATATGCTCTGGCTCACCAGCCTGAACGCTGACCGCTCGGTGTGCAGCCTAGATGAAGGAAGGTCACGGGCATTTCACGTCTCCGAACAAGATCTCAGAATGTCTCAAAATGATAAAGTATGCACAAGGAATTGGCCAAACCTCCTAGGTGCTCATTAAGTTGTATGTGGGTGCTGGGCAGATTCATTCAAATACCATAACAATTAGCCTAAAGCTGCAAAGCAACACCTCGGGTTCTCAAGCTTCTCTGCAGGTATTGAGGAACGGAGGAGAGAGAAGTGAAGCCAGTGTCCCTCTGCCAGGCCCGTGCCTGCCCACAGCCCACCCTCCCCAAAGGGGACGAGGCCCTCGCGCCTGCCGAGAGCTGCCCTCAGCCCACGCCCCTCCACTGCCAAGCCAGGAACGGGCTGTGGGAAGTGGAAATCCAGGGCTCCCATGACCCTGCTCACCGGCTAAATGGGTCCCTCTCTCATTTTCACATGCCGTTGTGCAATTCTTCCACTGGGCTGGGGGAGGAAGCAAAAATACCACAAGAAAAAGCACTTCCTGCAGTATTTCTGAGCTAGTCAAACCCAGGAAACAATGGAAATTACCGTGATGCACAGGCTATCGAGTTTCTCGAGTCTATTTTGCATTTCTGTTATTTCCTGTGCTTTTCACAGGAATATTTAAAGTCATAAAGAGGTTAAGCCAACATATATGGCCACAATAGCAGTAAAAGCTTCTCTATTCCCTGCGTGTGTTTAAAATAACAGAGAGCAATAATCTTTAGTGAGCGAGGGCCGCGCGTTGTGCTCGACGACCACCCAGCCTGTGATCCCCTGGATCCCGGCGATGCTACAGACTAATCGAAGACCATTATTCCTGCTCAGGATTCCCAAGTGAGCCTGCCTCACAAGACAGCCCGGCGAGTTGAAGACCTGCAGCACCTCCCTGAGCACCTGCTGCTTTGGTACAACCCAAGGACCTCCATGGGTTCAAAATCACCCTCCACGTTACCTCCTTGCACCCGAGGGGGCTGAGGGCCGGCAGCCGGGGTGGAGTGTGGGCAGGGCTGCCATGGGACTGGGGCTGCCCAACTCCGGCATTTCTGTGGAAAGCGAGTGCTGCCTTCTGCAGTCCTGTATTGATTTGTCTCAGCCGAGGTCACCTTAGAAGACGATTTACATTAAGAAAATCAATTTTTGAAAAAGTCAGAGCTGGGAGCAATGCTCGATTTCTAAATTCAGAGCATGACCGGGCACACGTCTGAGTTCAGTTACCCAACTCTTATTAAAGGCAGCAGGAAATCTTCTGCCCCCTCCATAGCTTTGCACTGGAAATATGCACAATAAAATTTCTATGACTATCTCACTGTACAACTCCAAAAGACTTAAGAGCAAAAGACTGTTTTCTTACAATTTTGGCTTTTTTCAACCCTGCCTGAAGTTGTTGGCAGTGACTTTTTTGCCTTGAAAAGGAAAAGGGGGTTTTGAAATGGAGTTCTTTCCAAGTATGTCTCCCCCATTTCATCATTTCCTTCCTCGGTGAAGCACATTCACCTACTTTTTAATAACAGAGAATCAGATGACACTTACTCATCCATCCCTCAAGGCTCTGCACGGATGTCATGCAACATGCACAGTAACTCGTCAGTGTAATGTCGGGAATACGGCCCGGCTATCAAAGTTCATTCATGTTTTTTCCTAATGGATAAATAGATGCACACACACATAAATGTTCCGCATCACTCCCTGCAGAGATCTCGAAAACCTTTTACCATGCCTTCTTCACCCCTGGAAGAAGAGGGTTCAGCAAGGCAGCAGTCTCTGGCCTGCTTGTGGCTGCATTAGACAACCAGGGCGAGTTTCCAAGGAGGGTGTAAATGGTGAGATGATGATTAAAGCATCTTAATGGGGTATTTTCTTCTCAAAAAGTGGGGTAATGTGGAGAATGGCTGAAGGGCCTCAGAAGAAGAGCAAGAATCGAGCCAAGACTTCATCTGCCATCAGTTTGTCCCCTCAGACAGCCATGAATCACTAGCCCCTTCCCTCCTTTACTCTCTCACCTCACTGCACCTCTCCAAGGAGTCACATAACTCCTGGCCGTGTCCAGGCGTGTCTCTCTGCTCCAGTTTGCAAAACCTCCCCACCATCTGTAGGCACGGAGCACCACGCTGGTCCCCTGTTCCAAAGGGGATAGCAGTTGCAAGAGAATAACTCGCCAGTCAGACTGCACAGTGCCTCTGTCCCACCATGAGTACCTTCAAAGTCTATTGTCCTAAAAAATACTGTATTCTTATGATAATCTAAAATTTATTTACACCTCAAAAAGTTGCTTAAATAATACATTAGTCTGTGATAGAAGGTAATTTTTTTAAGCCTTCCCTAATGCACATATTTACACACATTAAAATGCAATTACGTGCTTTTTATAGTCATTTATCCTCTTTTCAGTCCACTACGACTAGCTGTCAGGATGCTGTCAGCACTCCAAAGCGCCGAGGGCAGGCGACGCCTGCTAGCTGCATCCCCACACTTACAAAATGCACGCGTCAAGTGCTGCACGTTTCCTGGTGTCAGCACCGTTGGCTCAACACATGACAGACAAGCGGATGGATTTAGGCTTTCCTGTTGATCATTTTTGGCAGAGAACAGAGGCTGTCTGTTCCTGCATCCCTTAAGTGAAATACAGATAAAGTGTTACAATTACCAACAAAACCCAAAGGTGTTATTGCAAACATTGCAGTACATGACCTTTGGAATTACACAAGGGTAATAAACAGTCTTCCAAGTCTACAGTAACTGGGAAGCGTCGCAGAGATGCCGCTGCCAGCATAGCTGGACCTGGAGCAAACATTTGTTAAAGCTCCTTAATCTGGGCTACTTAGGCATCCTTAACCAGGCTGAGTATTACCGTACTTCGCACTAAACGCAGTGGGGTGAGCTACATAGACACCAGCCGAAGGAAAGATGGCAGATTATGAACACCCACACTTGCAAGAATAATCAGACAAATATATCTTCCCAAACTCATTTGGTATCACAGTGAGTCTGGCAGCCACTTGCCAGGGCTATTCAGTGTATTAGGAGCTTCCTCATCCCAGACGTCTCCTTTGGTTCAGAAGAATCTCCAGCTTTGAACTTCATATTAACCAGGCCTGACTGGCCAAAGACATGTTATAGTTTTTCAGGAGCCATTACTGTCCAGGTATTTTCATCTTATATTTTCAGCCATCTCTGAGCAGACTAATACAGTCAAGCTCTTCTGTCTCCACAGCTGGGTTACATTAATTCAATTACATGCTCAAGACAATTTTTTTCTTAAGCATTTGCTTTCCATTCTCATCCTGTACATTTCCCTACCAGTAGGACAATGCTCTGCACTAAGTTTGTGCTTTGCTTTTTCCTTCACACATTTGATTGCTGCATTTTAAAAAGGTATGCAGGCAACTGCCTCTAACTGAAAAGGGGAATGTTGAAGCTTATGAATTATCCCACTTTAAATGGGTAAAATGGCAGGAGAATTAGCTAATTATGTGAGGGAACAGTGGGAGGAATGAGATACATCCATATATTAAAAAAAAATAATAAAATGCAGCGTTGCTTCCTAGCCTGTTTTAACTCTTTTCTTGTCACTCATCAATATTCTGCAGAACTGTATGGTATTTTAGGATTGATTGGACAGTTTCGTTCACCCTGCGGCTAAGAGAAATGGATTCTGATTCAAAACTGAATTTATGAGTGCTGCCATTCAAAAGTGAGGACTATGGAGGTGTGAAAGGATAACATGTTATGGAAACATCAGAACAATACAGATAAAACTGTACGCAACTCTAGGAAAGGAAAAGAGCACCTCTGTACAAACACCTAAAGAAGGTCTTCAGCCCTTTCTGCCTCTTGTACTAGCATTTCAGGATCTTCTACCTCTTGTAATGGTGTTGTAGTCCTTTCTATCAGAAGGATTTTTCCATGCCACGATTTTGAAATGCTGGAGATGTCTCAACACAGTGAAAAGGAGGAATTTAACCAATGTTTAATAGAATCAGGTGGGACAAAGTGAGTTGTCCCAGTCCTGTAGGTTTCACAGAGACATTAATGCTGCCAAGATGTTTGTTTTGTATATCATCTGAAACCCAAATTCTGCTAGGAAGTGCCCTGCTATACCTGGGAGAACAGATCGGTGCATGGCAGGGGTACAGACACACCAAATCCCCCCCAAACAGCCAACTCCAGCTCACGGATGCTGAACGACCTGTGCGCTGTGGTGCGTGGCTGCCAGACATGGCTCAACAACCCAGCAGGTACAGTTATGTGAAAATCATCATAATTATACTACGGGGAAAAAGCAACTGAGTTAATAAATATTTAAGGTACCTCCCCCTATGTAAGGTCTGTGGGTTTCATAGCAGAGCTCGAGAATACCTCTAAAAAAGAAATCAGTTCCTTCATGATACAAATCTCTTTGCCTGAAATAAATGGACCAGGAACCATACTGACATAAAAATAGGTCAGTTTTATCGCAGCTATTTTATGCAGCTGCTTTCTACAATAAATAAAGATTTCTGGAGAAGCAATCTCAATTCCTGTATGGTACATTATATATTCCTACTCATTCATTTACTTTCCAAGATGAAAGACCTGAGTGACTGCACTGGATTTGATACACTATCAATTAACGCATAACACTCCAATGTTGAATTTAGCAATGGCCTAATCACATGATATTCATAAGTGCTAAATGATTATGCCTAAGCATGCGAGTAATAACGTTCTTCCTAGAGAAGCCCAAGAAAGCATGGCACCAAAGA
>NW_009736524.1:16543-42023 GCF_000703405.1 Apaloderma vittatum | reverse complement strand
CTACACGACAAACAAAGAGCAAGAAGGAAAAGAATTTGAAAAGTACATTTGTTTTTTTTAAAAACTGGGAAAACCTCAAAATTTTACTGCCTACCATTTAGTATGTACAGGCTGCGAGGGCTGCGGACAGCGAATGCTTTATCCACAGTGAACAGGGTTTCCCTTCCTTCTCAGCAGCTGGCTGGGAGGAACTAAACTTAGCAGTCCTGAGGTGTAGGAAACCAGATAGCACAGTGTATGGCTGGATAGGAAATACAGGGCTCAATGTGTTTGAGGTTAAGATTAAGCCCTGACTTCCTTTTGGGTCTATTTTAAATGGTGGCAAATGATGGCATGCTTTCTTACAACAAAACGACAGATGATCAAAGGTCGAATACGATCCGTATGTCAAGCAGTTGTACGAGGACCTTTCTTTGAGAGACTGGGCAGGAAACATTTTAACATGGTGTCTCATACTTCCCCTCATCCGTGTTTGTTCAAAACATACCAGTAACCGGGGAAAGGTGGATGACTGGCTGGGGATAAGCGGCCGAATAGCACGCGTCTGCACAAGGGGAGCAGCTGGGTTTGGACAGAGTGAAAGAAGATTGCCACGGCCCCAGCCGTTGCTCATGTGAGGAAAGCAGTAGGGCAGCAGCCAGCATGCTCACGTTTTCAGGTGCTACAGCTGGGAAACAAAGACAAAACCTGTCCAGAGCATCTTTACACGTTCCTCTTCCCAGAGGTAGCCAGGGATGAAAGCAGAAGAAGTGAAAAAACATTTGGGAAACTTTGTACTTTCCAAATGCTACTTTAAATGCAGTTTTGCAATGACTGCACCAAATAGGGTGCACGACTTGCTGTGCCACACGGACTGCTGATTGCACACTTGCTCAAAGCGCTGTTAGTTTGCGTTACCCATGACTGGTGCCAAGGCAGCCAAAGGAGGAACTTTACCTTCACGCGAGGTTGAAAAGCACACAAGAAAAAGACAGTCTGTCCCAGAAAGCAAGGAGGTACTTAAACACTGCAGCCACGCCATCTGTCATAAGGTTCAACTTCTCTCCCAGCCTCCTCCTCATACCTAGAAATCTACAGAACAAAGGCCGGTGTTTGAAAACTCCTTTTAAGTAGATTTTTAGTTGTGCCTCAAACACTGCTGCAACACTGCACAGCACTTCAGCTCGGTCTCTGACCTGGAGCCCCCAGGCAGCTCTGTAGCTGCCCCTGCCAAAGACTCGTCCTACTTCACCAAGACAAAGGAACAGCCTGTTATAGAAAGATAGCTGGGATCACTTCGCTTCTCTGAAAATCCACAAAAAACACAATTTATTAGTTCCAGCAGGTGTTTTAATAAGCTGAAAATAGTGTTCTGTTCAGCCCAGAATTTCGGAGGGTCCTGCTGACAGCACCTACCCTCATGAAAAATGATGCCATTTGTAAGCGCAGCTGTGTGGACTCTTAAAAAGCAGCACAAAGCCTGCTCCTGTTGTGATCTGAGACTGTCAGAAGAATGGGAAATATATCCTAAATGGCATTTTGAGTTAAAGTAAATATGTTGCTCAACAAGTCTTAAGTTTTGGCTTTTGTAAAAACTATGTCACATGTTGTTTGTTGCTTCTTATGGGAAAGCAGTCACTTTCAAGACAAAACCAGTAATATTTAAGGGGTTGAATCTTCAGTGTTTTTGAAATGGAACATTCTGTCTAGAAAACTCTAAAACATTTTCTAAGTACCTTAACTGCCTCCTGTCTCTGGCTAAATTCAAGATAAAAATCACTCATGCTTCCAAGTCCCTGTAACCTATTTCTTGGCAGATCATCCAGCTCTAACAGGCAGTTAACAAGTGTGAAGCAGGAAAGATATCTCAACAAAGTGCTGAGCTCAGTTCTAGCCTGTTCCTCTCTCTGACGGCAAAAGGACAAGCAGGAGCACTTCAGGGAAAGGCAGGCTGTGCTGACCAGGATAAGCTGGCAGGACAGGAGAATCCTCTGCTCAGCACCTCCTCGTCCTACAGCCTGGGGGTTCTCCTGCATCACAGCAGCTGTTAACACTTCAGCACACACACTACGGACCAGTATGAACAGCAAGGCCACAGGGAATAAAAAAGACAAGTATCTCTGCCTTGAAATTTAAAAGGTCGGCAGAATTAGGGTATTAGGCCTCTCGGCTGTGAACGAGTCCCCAAGATGTGTCTCAGAGTAGGAAGAAAGAAAGAAGAGATCAAATGCTGTCACAGCTCCAGGTACAAAGGTCGACAGGGCCACATTTCTTCATCCATGGTACCCATTTGAGCTCGACCGCCTGCAAAGGGGATCACGCTCCAGCGCTACCCCCATCAGAGGTGCCACCACCGAGCCTTCACCACCTCCACGCAGCGCAGGGAACGCAGAGCAGGACATCTCGGGCCAGGAGGGGCTATGACTGAGCTGTGCAAGCGTTTTGCAACTGTTGGAGCCGATCCCGGAGCACAACCTCACACTCCACCTGACACGGCGTGGCCAAACCTATTGTCCAGGCACTGGTGGGACTCCCTTTCAGCCCTACTGTAAATCCTCCCTTCTTGAAAAAGGATGGAAATGGTTCTTCAAGTAGACAAGGCTGACAGGGGGAAGCTGAGCTTTGCAATACATGTACATGAAAAATGGCACCCTTTATTGCTCACTAACAAAAATATTTTTTAGTATTTAGATTACATTTTTGTTTGTAGGCTTTCTCAGTGGAACAACTTGCCCAGAGCCTTCTGGAGTCATTTAAGAAGCAATCTTGCAGAATGCAGGGGCTTCAAGAAAAGTATAGGGCCTTGGTTAAAGGAAAAATAGTTTACGCTGCTTAAAGTAATTTAGAGCATTTTAAAATATTCAATATATTTAAGCATATTAGACAGAATTCCCATAGTTTCCCAAATGTCTTTTGAAGGCTGTGAGTGACAGAGAGCAAAACTCACCATTTTCAGGGCTCCAGCTTTAATTCAACACCAAGGGAAATGGCAGCATAAATGATCAATACTGTTCTGTAAAGGTAATGGCCAGTTATTAAAAGTATTTTAATCAGGCCTAGTGAGAAGGCTCAGGATTTTTCTTCCTAACAGTCCCATTCTAAATATAGGTCTGGCCTGGATTTACTAGGGGAAGTATAAGGGAGTTGTAGCCTCCCTCCTGGTGTTGCCCACATTTTGTGCAATGGGACCCAGGGAGGTCTGTGCCACTGGGCAGCAGCCATCCGTCAGTACAGGAGTTACCACCACTGACGTGGCATAAACTTTATACCTGAAAAGGTACTGAAGTAATCAGAAAGGCTACACAGGATAATTGTGGTGGCTTTAATTCACTCTGAGCCCGTGAGGCTGGAAGGATAAGCACAGGCAATAAAGCACAGGAGTTCTCTGCCAGCTCTGCCACTAAGTCAATGCAAATCACTTAATCTTCTTATTTGGTTCCTCCTTTGCTAAAAGGGGAATGTTAATATTTATTTACCTTCCAACTCACAGGCATCTTGTGAGGATTAATTAGTTAATAACTGTTAAGTGCTTTGAAGATACAACTGACTGTGTAAAATACTAAGTATTAACTAACATTAGACTAATGATGCAGATAGGAGTGGCAATTTTCATTAGCTGTATCAAAGACAGAGCCCAGGATTCAGCTCCGAGATGCACACTAGCTAGTGAAAGATTAACAAGGTTATGAGAAAGATTAAAAGAACAAAGTGAATTTATTTCTACTGGTCCACTGGAACACCAGAAAAAATAAACAGCTGTGCCATTCCTGACCTCGCAAAACCACAGCTCTTATTAAAATCTCAAGACCACATTCTGAAAGCTGTTGCTTTGCACCTTGATTAGTCATTTCCACCAAAGTGTTGCAGCCTTGAGTTGGTGGCAATTTCTACTCCTACAACTTGCTCTGTACCTGTGAAAGGGGCAGCGTGCAGTCTAAGGCAAGCAATGAAGCACAGGATGCACATATCACATACCACAGTTCTGCAGCGCACTTGCCTGGCATTCTTTAACGTCTATGAAACTTCTGCAAGAAATCTGGACGGTTATGGGACACCTCTGTGGGAGAAGGCTGGGTTCGCATTCAGGTAGCTCTCCTGATGCAAAGGAAGGTAACATGGAGGTGGGCAGCCAGAGGTTTGTGCAAGCCAGCTGCACAGAAACTTCACATACATCTGCCTTACACTACGTTCATAATTCTAGCAAAGATAGATGGCAAAGACACAGCCTAGAAAGTTGAGACAGCAACTAAAATAACTTTGGGAGATGCTTCCTCAGAGCAGCTGTCCACATAGCTCTGCTGAGGAAGTCAGGTGCAGCCCCTAAGAGCCATCAGCAACCTACACCTGTGGATCTAAATCACTTGTTGCTTGTATGAAAAGACCAGGAATTCCTCAATTTCAATTATAATCAAGTCTTTTGTTGACACTTGCAAATAATTTGCAATTCATGTGTCTCTAACAATATATATCTCTCACTTAGTATCTGTACCTCAGTACCACAACTCCAGGTGCACAACACAGCATTTTGTCAACTCTCTTCTTTCACTTCTCCACCTTAGCCGGCAAACTTAGTGCTCAGAGAATCACAGAATTGTTGAGGCTGGAAAAGATCATCATCCGAGATCATCAAGTCCAGCCCATGACCCGGCACCCCCATATGCACCAGACCACAGAACTAAGAGCCACATCCAGCCTTTCCTTAAACAGCTCCAGGGACCATGACTCCATAGGCCTGTATTTTAGTAACTCTTCATGCAACTGTTCTGGCCTTGGCCAATTTTTTTAGCTTCTATCATCTCGCAACATCCCTGTGAAAAATAAAGATTAAAATATGCCTTATGGAACAGAGAAACACAGAAGTGGAAAAAGCAAATTTGCAAAATTGTTTTTTCTCTTGTGAGTGATATATATAAATAAATACCTTAAGTCCTGGTAGTGTGATAGTCTGTTGGCAGACAGAGGACTTACTGTGAGGCAAAGATGACCTAAGATACCCCACAGACTCCTTTCGACTGAAGATGCAGGCTCTCAGGCAGATGGATGATTAAGGAAGCAACACAGCCCACCTCTGCTGCACTCGTTTGACCCAGTGTGAGGAAGAAGGCAATTCCTCTACTCTCACTTCCAGATCACAAAAGCTCAGAGGCACAACATGATTCTCAGAGGTACGTGTTTTATCACCCGCATGAGAAGTGATGCTTTTCTCCACACTACGACAAGCTAAGCCCTTTGGGGGTCCTACCCTGTACTCAGAGTCTTCCAGGTACTCTCCCTGTGTGGAGGGTGGGAGAAAGCCCTTTGTGAAGCCACCTCCTCGACAAGGCTTTTGTCAGGGGAGAAGAAGCCACTGCAACCAAAACAGGTTGGGAGAAGTTAGTAAAAGCCTAATGTTCAGTTTCAAGGGCTCATACACTATTGCGGCAGGGTGGCAAAATGTAATTAGCAACGAGGTACATGAAAGTTATTGTTATGAAATTTAAATACAGTAAATACCTTCAGCAATTGCATCTCTACACAGGAAACGTGAGATGCTGAATTTCACACTTCAGTGTAAGGCTCAGAGTAGTGGCTACTGTTAAGGATGCCTGAAATTTTAACAGTCTTCTGATTATTGAGCTGTTTTCAGATACTTACAACAAGACTAAAAGGTAATGATTTTAAGTTAAATTTTACATAACTGAACACCAACTTTAGACCGATGTATTTCTCTCAACATGTGCATTTTTTCTCTTCTAATGAATGACATCTATTCTTCCCATTCAAAATATCACTGTTATGATATTTATCTCCTTGCATCTTATTAAGCTTTAAGGTTAGCTCAAGATTTCTGTTTGACTGCAAATACCTATGCACATTATAAATATACCATCCACTTCTAACACCGGAAAGTCTAAAAACGTTTAAGCAAGGACAAAGGCCAACTACTTACTCAAAATACCTTGCCCTCTGGACATATTGTTGTTTAATCATTTTTCACATGGGTTTTACTTTTACTGCTGAAATTACTGCCTGTTGTTTGACACATACTGTTGGACTAGAAACACTATAAATCTGAAATGCTAATGTACTTTCCACTGTCTGTGATTCCTACTAATCAAATACATCATGCACAGTTACTTTTATCTCAAGCCAAGACTAACGAGGGCAAAATACAGTCTTTTATTGACTTCAGAGCTCAGTCCATTAAATTTTCTGCTTTTCCAACCTCCAAAGCCAATCATAGGCTGATAGAAGCATCCTGGATTTTCTTTTGCAGTATTCTGAGCCCAGCTCCCATACACAAGGAGCATCGCGGGGGCTGAGAATCTTCTCTGAGGCAAGGAGGCACGTTACTCGCCAGCTGCCTGACAACAGGGGTAATTGCTTTTTATTTTTTAAACATATGGTGAAGTGCAGGCTTAGCCAGTGCAGAAGCCTGCACAGAGCCTCTGGGGAAGAAGAAGAAAAAAAACACTTCATGCTGTTTGCCAAGATGCTTTAGATGCAAAGTAGGACAGCAGCAAACCTGAACCAAGTGACTAAAGCCCTCACAAGTCAGCCACACAAACAAGGAAAACAACCCTTCAGGAACAGATCTTTAAAATAACCCACAGGAAAGCAAGGAACCGTATATGGTTACAAATAGTATCGCTTCTTATCATACTCGAAGCAGAGATGTGGTTGTTTAAAAAATGCAAAAACATGCTTCAAAACCTGGAAACTACCAACACATCTTCTAGATTTGGCAACTCAGCTGCTCTGTTATGCCGACACAGCCCAAGCGAGTAAACCCAGCACACTTGAAATTATCCTGAGCAGATCTAGCACAGCTTTTTGCAGTTTGAAAGAGATGCTGCAACATCCATAGAAGGTCTGTAATTGTGCACTCCACAGCATACTGGGCACAGGTTGGCCAGAGACATGGTACAAAGTCAACACAAGCATCTCATAACTCTTGCTGACATTGTAACAGCTCCCAGGGCTAAAAGACAAACACCACAATTCCTGTTCATGTTGCTCATACTCTAAAGAAAGAGAGCAAAAGCATTTTTCAACTTTCTTGCATAGTTGATTTTACATATAAAAGTTAGTATCAAACAATTGACTAGAACTGATCAGAAAACACCACCTTTTCTCAAGAGGAAAACAGAGTAACAGCATCCTCTGTGGCTACGATCCAAAGTAATGTCAGAGCACCGTCGTTTCCAGGGCAGCAGAAAGAGATCCAGCTGAATTCAAGACACTGGACAAAGAATTTCCACTGCAGACCACTGAATCCCTTGCCTACCAATTCCCCTGGAGAAAGTTTGGTTTAGGGTGCATAAGCTCCGTGCAAGTCCTCATCTCCGTAACTGAAGAACGGAGAGGGCAGCGAGGACTGAGGGTGCTGACACACCTAAGGAATTAAAGGCTAAGAATTGCAGTGCGAGCGGTGTTGTCCCATAAACAGTGCCCTGCCTTGAACTTCATGACTCTGCTGCATTACGTGTATGTGGCAGTGTGAAGAACGCAGAACTAAAAACTGCTACAGAGGCAGGATTGAAAGTTTAGGCAAGAATTCTTCATTCATTTTCTCTCAGATTCCTTGAGACTTAGGCTACGTGAAGCTTTCTAAACATTTTCTCTCTCTCTCTGCTGGCACAGAATACGGTCTTGGGTTCATTAGAAATCAGTTTAATCATGCAACAGTTAAGCACTTGGAAAATGAGATAGAAGTGGATCCAGTGATAGCTGTTTACAGCAGGGTCACTAGATTAATATAAACATTGTTATAACAGCTGTATTCAATTTTGTAGGTACAGAGGTCATTAATAATTAAGACTGGATGCTGTTAATAAACCCTGACAACAAATTAACTGGTTGATTTTTTTATTACCGAGTCCACACATTTCTTGTTTGTTCAGGTTGGCAGCACTTCAACTTATTAGTTAAGAGTGGCTTCTTTGCTTTGTTAGAGCTATTGTCCAGATGTCCAAATATATATATCATAGAATCATAAAATGACCTAGGCTGGAAGGGACCTTAGAGATCATCTAATTCAACCTCCCTGTCACGGGCAGGGACACCTCAACTATATATATCATTATATAAATTATAAGTTTAAAATCAAAGTATTTCTTAATGGCATAGTAAAAATTAATAGAACTTAGGCTTTTCTTCTTTTAGCTAGGCTTCAAATAAAGTGTTGGGTGAATAAGAAAGTTATTCAAATATTGAATATCATCCACATCAACATGCCGAGTTTATTACAGAACAGCTCCCTGGAAATTAACTGGGCACTAATCTTTTAATACTGCAGCTGATCCTTGGTCAACCTGTTACAAGAGTATATTGCCATTCCCAGCTGTGCCATACTATAAGAGGATAAACATCAGAGTGGCCCTTAGGAACAACTTATTTCAGGAATATCTCCTCAATCTTTTACAGCTAATCAGAGCAATGTTAACAGAAGAAAAGCCACCAGAAGGGAATGTATGTGAATATAAATCCGATTTGATGCTGCAGTAAGGCACAGAGTTGTTGGGTTTTGGTTTTTTTAACGTAGTAAGACACTGAAAACTAAGTATTAAAAGGCCAAAGAATTGAGAGAACTGAGAAATTAATTAAGACCAAGAATTTATTTTTCTAAGACTCAGGGATGTAACACTCAAAAAATCTATGCCTTAGTACTTAGGAAAGTTTCTTTTCTGTCACTGCAATAAAGCCACAGCAGAGCTCGGGGGGAGTTAACGATCTTAAGTGCTCAGGCTGCTTCTTGGACTCTCCCATCAGAAGCTGCAGTGCTAACCCAAGCAGCATGTCCATTCGGGAACCCAAATATCTCTGGCTCTTACTGGCTGCTATGTAAGCCAAATTTCTGCTGAAACAAGTTGTGCTCAGCACTTCTTCATACTCACCAGCTTTTTATTCCATAAATGCATTTTCTCTTTTAGTTTCTTCAACTTTCATTTTCATTTGCACTGACCCTACCTCGTCTTTCCTTCACAATTTCAAGACCACTAGTCTAAGTCACAGCTGAGCAAGAACACTCTTCTGCACTCACAGAAAATCTCGTCTAGAAGACTGTCAGTGTTTGTAAGCTTTTTAAGGCAGAAGAGTTATTTCCTGCTGGCACACCACCTCCAACCTAGCCAAGGCCTTTGGTCACTATTGCAATATTAGTGCTACAGAGTGATTTTAAATATATAACGTTTTTGCATTCTGTTGCCTGTGCAAGAAAAGCATGTTCATGTTAACTGGCAGGTGACTAAACACCACTTTTTTTACCATTCCCATCTCATTCCAAGATGACAACATAGAATAATTGCAGAATTCCACTGTTTATGTAAAACAGCATAAGACAGCCAATAACATCCCTCAACTCCCAAAACACTTCTGTGGATAAACAATGACTTCTAGAGAAAGATATTTTACTATTGTCATTTCATTACTTACAGAAATACAAATTATGCAATTTTTAATACTGATATAACCTAGCACACAGCTGCAACGTGGCTCTGTGGAAGCCACCCTGACACTTCTACAATCTAACCCCGCTTAGTTCTGGAGAAAACATGAGGGGAAGTAAAAGGTGTTTCTCCACAATCACTGCCCCCCAGAGCAGCACTCACTCCATGCAGGAGGGGCTGTTCCTGCCTTTTCCTTCCCTGCCACAAAGAGTCCAGCTGCATCCACCCAGGATTAGCCAGGCTAGTTAAGGGGACAGCCATCTCTCTCGAAATGCTGCCGTTAAGCGTTAATTGCTATTTTTCCAGTCTCGCTTTCACGGTGTTATTACTTACACCGTTGGTTGCTGCTGGAATTACTATTGGTGCAGACTGAGGGGATAGTGGGAGGACACAAGATGGCTTGACAGACGACTACTGAAAGGAAGTATTGCTAGCCATGGAAAAAAGTAGTGTATTTGAGAATGACCAACAAAGCAGATAGCTCACCATAGTGAGATATTCCATGATTTATGCCAGAGCTGTCTTTCAGAGTTGGCACTAAAGAACACTTCTTCCTACCAGTCTTTAAGCTCTTTCTTTGCCCATGTACTCTGCTCAGGAGTGCCTGGTACAAGGCAGACCAAAGAGCATCACGCCCCAGGATGGACAGGTACTATACGGATTACTTGTTTCTTATTATTTTTTTACTCATCAGCCCCTTTAACAATTACCCTCTCTCCAAACCTGTTAGATTCATCTTTGGCCTTCTTCCTTCTCCTGCATGGGGAGTATGTGGCCAACCCTCAGGAAAGCAGTCCAGTTTGAGAGCAGCTGAAACTACAAAATGATTAGAGCAAGAGCCATGCAGCCAGCCCTCCATGTAGAAATCTTTCGTTCTTGTGCTGATAAAGTCAGAATCACCAGAACATTCTCTCCAAAACCACAGCAAGTACTTCCCTTTCACGACAATGCTTCTCTGTGTGCAGGAGGAAGGACGGTCTTGTGGCTCGCACAGAGTCGGCTGTCAGCATGTGTGGCTTCTATTCCTGGTGGTCACCGACTTTTCTTGTGACTTTGGGAGAGTTACCTAACTTCTCCATCCACCAAAATGCGTCTGCTATGCAACATGACATTATTCAGTGTTGCCCTTTAATGTAAATAGCATTGGAAAACTTAATAGCTGGGATAGATGGGAAGCAGTGTAAGAGTTCAAAAGGTCATTGTTATCGTCCTCTTATTATTTAGTGGCACTTGAGTTCTCACCAAGGAAGATTTTCATCAGGTGCATAGTGCCTTTATCTCCAAATACCACTGACAGCATCAAGACACAGAGAGATCACTATTTATATATACACACCTGTTTTCGATCGCCTGAGGGAGGGATGTGGCAAACAACTAAAGGAAGCACATCTCGAACTCACTGCCACTTCACCTTCATAGTTAAGGTAATTTTCAAGAAGAAAGACAGCAACGTCGTTCATGGAAAGATGACCCACAGGAGGTGGCCGGCTGTCTGCATTATCTTAAAATATTTTCTGCAGGTTAAAACCAACTATTTTTAGAAAAGTTTGAGTTCCATAGATTGACAGAGGAATCAGAGAGGCTTACACTGATAGTCTCCAAACTCCACGTGTTTGATATAAAGCTGAAGGCAGCTGCTGTATGAACCAGGAGTAGATAAATTTCTTCAATCTTGACATTAAAGGAAAAAAGTGTTACTTTAAGTAAATAACCAGGCAACGCTGAATTGTAACTTGCCATTAAGTTCAGAGCTCCTGTTCATATTTTAGCTCAATAGAACAAACGAGGTAGTTCACCTGAACCTAGAGACAGAAATAAACCCAGGCTGAAACACAGGGGGTTGTTTTGCTGTTGGTTTGGGTTTTTTTAAAAGATACAATTCCTTTTCCTTCCATCATGCCTTTTTCTCTTCAACACCAGTTCTGCCCAGCTTAAGAGCTGCTATAACAATGCAAGAAGTGATGTCATCCCTGTGAATTGAGATTTTTTTTTCCTTAAAAAGTATTGATCACCAGTATCTATGACTTGCCATCCAGTTTCAAAAATATTTCATATTAAATTGAGCTGCTGAGCAATGGATTACAGGTTTCTTTTCACAGTTTAATTTCTCAGACAGAAGCAAGGGGAAATTGCCATCTAAAAATTGCCATCTAAAACCCTCTGCTGCCTTGCATTATTCAGAACTTTCTACCGAAACGATCCCAGATCTGTTGCAGAAATATCAATCCGGGATTTGCTCGCAGGGCTACCATGCAAAGCTTTTGCTCCTGCAAGCCCACAGTGCAGAGGATTATCTGAAAGTCCCGGGTGCACTGCTAGAACGAGTATGCCGGGTGTGCAGGTTAATAGGTTTTGCGATCCACACCACTCTCACTATATATTGGTGGAATTAGGGTACATCTCCCAATATGAACAAACTACTCAGGTCTGCTTCTCTGCAATTCCAACACAGTTATAACATTATTTTGTTATTCAGTATTTCCTAGGTGTGCACGCAGTTTTGTATTTCCTGTTCATATTAAGATAGGACAGGTAAGTCAAATGGTCACGTTGCCTGACTGAAAATACAAATACAAGTTCTTGCTCACACAAACTTGTCCTAAGAGCATTCAAGCTAGTCACTCCCTCCAGTGAAAACTATTTTGTTTAACAGTTGACCGTTTTCCTGCAGCATCTATGTCACAAGAGTCAGCTCCATGCAGAAAAGTTAGGGAAGCTGGTAAGGAGATCAGACTGTTCCTTTCTACCATCTGAGCTCCCAGAAGCTCCAAGAGAAAATGTGTAGATTAGAAGGGGAAAATTAGCTTTCGGAAATTATTTCAATGCAATAATATGAGCTATTTACTAAGAAAGGAAAAGAGGAGAAGAGCTGTTTTCATGACACAATTTGAGACGATACAGTGGCCTTCCTTTAGTGGAGGTCAACCTGAAAATCAGGAACAGAAGCCATTAACTATTTTTTCCCCACGTGCATTAAATTCCTATCCGTTGACACTTGTTTTTCTCAGATCCTCGTTCTAAACCATCGCATATTCTATGCAGCGCACAAACACACAAAGCTGCTGCGCGTATCTTTAACCCACTCAATCTTTAGGCTTGTTAATACTGTCCTGAGGTAAACACTTTGTTCTAACTCTTCCTGCTGTTTTTATCATTTGAGAAACCTCCCCGTAAATGTCATAGACTCCTGCTGTTTACTGATGAAATGAATTAGCAGAGAGTGTATCTGAATGAGGGTTGTTCAAGCTCCTCTCTATCTCACTACAACAGCTAGCAAAACCCTACAAATGAGAAACCAGAAACTCAGTTACTGTGAACAGAAAAAAACAAAAAAAATCCCCTACTTTACATGCAGCTAAGCAAAACTGAAAGCCAGAAGCTCCCCCTCTTGCAAAGGTACAGTACAGTCGTGGGCACAGAGCAAGGAAGAAAAGGGTTTTGACCAGGCACTTTTAAGGAGTGTGACTGAATAATTAGGTGTAAGGAGTACATCTGAAGAACTTTTAAAGTTCTCAATAACTAAGAACTGCATTAATTAGCACCTGAGGGAATATTCATGCCTCTTCTCACACACAAAACCGACCTTAATGGAGAGGCCATCCAGACCCTCCTGAAGGGACTCCATCTGAGCAGAGCCAGCCTGTAAAAGAAGGACTTTCCAGCCCACAGACTCGCCCTCAAAGAGAGAGCACACTGTAGGCACTGGGGAAAGGAGTTTCAGCTGGTTTAGCTTAAGCTCCTTCCTAAGGGCCAGTGCTTACTGGAGGACAAATAAGGTGCCAATCACGTTGTGCTTTAGTGCTGGAAATCTTTTCCAAAGGTCGCTAGAAAGCTTTAGACCACAGCAAATTAAAATTGCCTTTTACACAAGAAAGGGAAAACATCTGACACACTCTTAGGAAGTAAGCTATCAGAAATTAACAGGAGAGAGACGGTCTGAAGGCAAATATTGAAATGTCTGTATTACACAGATACAAGAGAAAGGCTGCTTCAGTCTCTCAGCTTTGATATTTGCCAGCAGATGTTCATTTCCTACCTTCTAAACCAAGCACTTTTTAAAGAAGAGGGCTTACAGAACCATATAGAAAATAAGCATAAGATCTTACTCAAAATGCTCCAGATTTTTTACTTTTCTTTATGTCTTCATTGCAGGTTTTTATGTTTTTCCACTAGGACTTTAAGACCTTAAACTTATTATTTAAATTTAGGTACTGATACACAGCTGCAAACTGAGGTTCAACAACACAAGCTACAAGTTTAATCCTGAGCACTATATATTTCCTCTCTTTGTCAGTTTAAGACATTTTTAATAAGATATTTATTATTGATTTAAACTCTTGGAACCTCTGAAGCTAAACCATGCTCACGTCTTAATTGTGTAATCAGATGGTGACGCTTCAAAATATGCAATCCCTAAAAATGAAAAAGCCACCACTCGCTGGCAGATCAATAGCTTTAAAAGTACAACCGACGAGAAGCAAAATCCCCTTACAAACTGTTTACAAACTTATTTTGTACTGGATTGATCACTGCATACATACAATATGCACTGACTCCTGCTGCTAAGTACCAAAATACGAGCAGAACACTTCAATCCCGTATAAGAAACTTGACGTATACAGCTCAAGACACCGGGAGAGCAGGCAGCTGCCTAACACAACAGCCTGAAACGGGGGATAAACTGCTTTGCAAATGCAGGCTAATAACCCTTAGTCCCAGGCTGGCTACTCATGGTGTAAGCCTTCCTGAACCCTCTGAGTAGGTTCCTGAACTCCAGACTAGAGAAAACAGTGATAACTGTGAGGAAGCAGCTCATGCTCTAAGCCCTATTTCCACCCTGGCATCCTGCTAAGGCTCTGCGACTCCTGTGGATAGTTTGGAGCATGGAGAAATGCTTTATTCACGTGATATCCTCCCCCTAAGAAAGCACCTGAATGGATTTTATACAAGGAGTTGAAAGCCCATCAAGATACTAAGGATTTTGGAATCAAAGCTTACTTTGAGACGTAAATTTTTCCCTTCTGGAAAGCAGCTTCCAGACAGAACCACTGTGGTAAAAACCCTCACCTGCGTGAGCACAAGCACCACTGAAAAGCTTTTGTTGAGCGTTGGCCATTTTGTAAGGGAAGCCCACACTCAACAGTTGCATTATAAATCCACTGACTGTTTATATTTCGAGTACTAGTAAGATACAGTTGAAAGTTAAACAAAAAGCCTGTAATTACAAGTTTCAAATAGCTCCATGGAGCAACAACTTGTGGGGATAGAGATGCCTAGAGCATTGGCTTCTTACCACGCAGCTTTCATGGTGAACTCCATCTTTAGATGGAGTAAAACCACATGAAAGTCAACTTCTAGCATCTGGGAAACTTCCATAACTTTTGAGATCTTGATGTTATTTGACTTATTTCTTATGGCATAATGGCAAATTAAAGGAGATAAACATATAGAATTACTAAAAAATAATTTACATAGCTTCTGGTTTTTTAAATATTAACACAACCAACAAGAATGAAGTATCAAATTATTTGTGGAAAGTTTCTCACGAGAAATTATTGTGGTCAGCTAAGAACATCAGATTTTAGCCTGGAATACTTATTTGAACCCATACATTTGCCTATACGCTTTATTGAGGCTCTTGCCTATGTAACTCAGGCATCTCAGGTGCTCAAATTTCAGCAGAAAACTGAAACAGAACCAGGATTCAGGTAATGAAATATGCTGCCCTGCTGCCTGCTAAAGGACAATTACAAATCTTTTGTCTTTGTGGTTATTTCAGTCCTGAGTGACCTACAGCAATAAAAGGACTGTCTTCGCTACATGTTGCAATAGACGTGACTTACTCTATTTTTAAATAGCGCCTCAAGAAATAGAAATCCCTTGGGGAGATTTCTGCACCGTCAGGGAAAAAAAAAATTAAAAAATTCTGACCTTCAGGTTCAGATTTCATTTGTTGCCTTCGATCCTCCCTTCCCCTCACTCACCTCCCCCTCTTGCCCACTTCCCCAGGCTCAAGGACCACAGACAGCTGTGCCGGCTGCTGCAAAGCTACACGGCTCATGGCTCAGTCCACAGCAGTTACAATCAGCATCCTCCTGACTCGCTTTGTTGTAATTTTTTTTTAAAATTTTTTTGTTTGTTGATATTTTTTAATCCTTTCCTGGAGGTCTCTTAATTTCCTCGCTTGCCCCTGTGGCGGGCAGGGGCGCCCCCTGCCTTCCTGCTTCCATCAGGTTTCTTTTCCCATAGCAGCAGGACTTTAAGCACTGAACGAAGAGAAAGTGTCTGCAGGTAGTTTGTGTTAATTTAACGAGTGCTGTCTTTTTAATCAGAATATTATTTGTATTCTAACACAACCCCAGGCTATGCACTGAACTATCACAGCAGTCACAGAAAGCTTAAACGCCTTCCAGGCAAGAACGTACAAGGGCTAGAGATGCTGAGAAAGGACTTACGCACGATTGGTGGCAGAACCGAGATGAAAACCTCCCCCTGCCAGACTCGCCTAACGACAGGATCACACAGTTTCTGAGCAAATTGTCACAATGTGGAGATGAGGAGTGCCATTAGATTATAGCCCAGCAAATGTCTCACAGCCAGGTATGGACATTAAGTACAAGTCTGCAGGAACAAGTGAGAATACTGAATAAATCTTCTCCTTTTTGCCTTTTTTCCCTCACTGAAGCACAGGAGACTGGAGAAGCAAACTAAAACCAGATACTCCTTAAGGGATTCGTACGCAATATTAGCTGTCTGAGCCAAAATAACTTCAAGGGGATGGCAGTGTCGTGACTGATTCAGAAGTGCTCCTACTCCAGCTCCAATTCCCTGCGCAGAAATGCAATGCTGCGCTAGCATCTTCCTCTCTGCTGCACAGAAACCAATCTTCTGCCAAACTCCAGCTGACTGGTAAAAGCAAAATTAAACATTTATGCACCAGACGGATCAGATGTGTGCACCGTCATTCATTAGCAGACACACTTTAACGAGGTTGGGTTACAATCATTATTGCCACCATCCCAGAGGCAAGCAGCTTTGTGTGAGCAAATCAAGTTTTGGGGAACCCAGGAATTTTTCCACCCACATAGCTCAACCTTTTCCTAACCCACAAAGAATAACACCAGCATATTCAAAATAGAAGTAGCTCGCTGTGGTGATGGATGACTCAGAATTTTATATCCTCTTTCATCACTGTCAAAATTTGTAATTGCATCTCCTTCTTTCTTAGTGAAACCTTTGCAAAGTCTATCCAGCTAGTGAGAAAAAAGAAGCTACAAACGTGAGAAAAGCATTCTAAAATGTAGCTCTTCCTTGTATATTTCAGGCAATCTTTAGGCTGACATTAGAAACTGTTACATCTGAAATGCATCCAAAAATGGGAATTGCTAAGCTTTTAGTATTTATGAGACAAAGGTGACACTATTTATATACAACTGTTTTCAGAAGGATGGCTTCAGAGATACTGAGAAATTCTGATACTAATCCAGAGATACTAAGAAATCCTGTCTGCAAACCAAGACGTATTAAACCATCCCTGCAAGTAACCCAGCCTCTGAGCTTCTCCTCCTTCAGTCAATTACTGTCAGATCTGAACTCTTTGAAAGGCTTCCTGAGCACTTTTACACTGGCAGAACAGAGAGACACATATCACAGCCACCTGGTGAAGATATTTGGCCTGTAATCATCAGAGGAGGTCGTAAGAGATGAGCTAAGAGCGCCGCCTTTGAAATCCACGAAGCTACAGGCTCTGTTAACCTAGGGGGTGCCCGGCTAGAGCCACACAAACATACACAAATCCACAGTAAAATAAGTATGAATGCAACAAAGAGAATCACTGGAAGAGGCAGCGGCTGTGGGACCCGCACGGCAAGCCAAAGTTAAGGAATTTGTTTAACTAGGGAAAGCAGAACGGCCTCATCCCCAGCCCGTGTCACACACGGTGCTGCAGCACAGGGAAGGCTGCAGGAACATGCCAACACAGAGACCCTCTCCTCGCGGTAACTGTGACTCAATAGTTCCCATAGCAAAGTGGTACTTAAACTCCGCTCAAGTATATGTCTGCTTTCCCAAAATAACGAAAGATACTGAAAAGAATAAAGAAATAATTCAAGGATTGAACATGGAAGTCAAGGTGCTAAAGCACAAATGTGTTCAGAGAAAGCTGGGCCTGTGCAAACTGCCCAGCTACCACTGCTGTACACACAAATCCCTTCTTCCACGGACATACATGAACAGCCTACTGGATTTCCACATCTCCCAAGGGATCTTGATCAGGGTAGCCACATAATTAGAAATAATGAAATACAAGATAGCATTTTTACTCCTCGAAAACAATCAGGTAGGTTTATATACACCAACCACTTTTTATTAATATGCTGGTAAGAACGGTTAAAGAACCTTTATCCTCCATGCTACCATATCTTACTAAGAAACTAAAGAGTGTTGGCACACAAAAATAATTTTATGAAAGCAGAAAGAAAACAACATTATAGAGACTCTATCTTCTATTTCAAATTACATGTCAATATGCAGTATGGATTCTTTCAATACCTCACCCCCATAGCAGAGATGATGATTCTTGCTTTTTCTAAAATTCACACTCAAGTGCACTGCTCCCACACATTCGTTAGGTCACACCGCCACAATCTCTACTAAAAAGACAACTTAGACGGGTTTATCCTGTGCTGTTATAAATTGTTTCTCCTTTGCTGTAAAGATAACTCCAAGGAATTAACTCAAATACTCTGCCTAGAAAAGCTATTCCCCTTTACAAATCAGTATTACAACAGGACAGTAGATGGCACTACTCGAGTTCAATCCGAATCCGCACATTCCCTCCAGACGCTGCAAACCAGAGGAGCTGTTAAGGCTCTCCAGGGAGAGACAGGTTCATGCACAACACAAGCTGGTAACAATTAAAAAATATCCAGCATTTACTTTCGAGGGAAAGCTTCCAGATCCGTGTCTTCTGCCTACGCTTATTTCAACAGGATGGCTTTACACGAGCCCAGAGGGGACAAAAGCATTCTGGATTTTAGTTTGAGTACTAGCAACACGTTATTTAAGAGAATCTGGTGGCTACTCGTCCCGCATCTCATACTGTCAGCGTGCAGAGGAGAGGTGTGCAGGGAGAGCAGTTTCACTGCTTCCTGAGCGTTCAATTGAAGGGCCAGTCTGGAAGCTGCTCCAGGTACTGCACGAAGGAGATGCACAAAGTTAGCACCGAGAAGAAGAGGTGTTATTTGTATGTAGATTTATGTGATTATGTCTGTATGTGTGTGTATACACGCTATGGGGGTTTTTACATACCTATATAGCACACACTAGACTCCCTCACTAACCCTTTAGCAAAACAGATTCAAAGTCTAAGAGCTTAGGTGCACAATACTCCTGCATTTAGGTAGCTGTCAGAACACAAATTTGTAATTTTACTCTGAATTGCAAACATTGGGGAAAAAAACCCCACCCAATTTTTCTACACATTTTCAGATATCAGGAGGGCTTAGAAGCTAGAACTAAATCCACACAGCAAGACCGACAACGTTCCAAAATCACTTTTTGTGTTGAATATCCATCTCTCACCAATTACGTTCTCCTCAGCATACAGTTCGATCCGTATCTTGTTTTCATGTAAGCCTTAAAAGCCATCCCAAAGACAACTCAGACATCAGAAGGGGAAGAATTTAAAAAAAAGTGCAAGCTGTTCAAAATAACAGTACTATGTGCATTGCGGGTCCGACGAGCCTTTTCAAAAGCCAAACATCATGTGTGCTGCCTGTATAATAACTCCTACACATCAGAAAAGCATCTTATCAGGGCCAGTCTTTAATAAAAGGAATACTCCCAGAATTCCGTTTCCCAACAGGCTATCTTTGAAAGCAATATTTTCAATATTGGTGCTAACTTTTGTAGCGGTTTAGATTTTCTTTTTGGAGGGGATGGGGGGAGCATCTTCGAGATCACACCTTACCTTGATCGCCACAAAAGAGATCATCCACAGCCCAGTCTTTCCAATTGCAAAGAATTTCCAGTTTAAAGCATCCTTGTCTCCAGCAGACTTGAATGTCAGATAGTTCATTTAGTCAGGAATCACACACTGAGCATCTACCTCTTCGTTATTTAAAAGGAAATGTCTAAACTCTGTGTTACAAGAACTGTACTTGCAGGAATTAGAGACAAGAAAAGCCTCCCTTCATTTGTTTACAATTATCTTCAACTTTTGAAGGATTGGTGTGAAAAACTCAGTCTCAGTGGTCAAAGTTGGCAACTAAGCATGCTTTTAGTAGGATAGCCATGCTATGCACGCAAAGTAAATTAAGTCAATTACCCTGACAAGATTTCATATTGATCCTTTGACTAACAAGTAAGATTAACATCAAGCAAGACGGGCATTAAGAAAAAAAGCAAGCTTGTTTGTGCCGATCATTAAGAGTTCTGTCACACAGCATATACAGAAGCAAACCATGTTCAATAAACAATTAAAAATATTAAACATTATGTAATCTTCCGTTAAGTGGCGACAGCTAAAGTTTTTAACAGGATGATTACTGACTAACGTCAAACTAGGTTTTCAAATATCGATGTAACAGCAAAGTGTCAGCTAGTCTCAGATTTATATTTAGATCCGTTAACTGCATTTTTGACAGAGTACTATGCCTCTAACACACTGGAGAAGTGTCATCTGTCTATCAGGCCATGAAAAAAAATCAGCACACTTAAGCCAGATAAGGAAACAAACATTTATTAGAAACTGGCAGTTTTATCGAACTAAAAAGGTAAACATATGTTTAAGAGACCAAGAATACACAGCTGAACACAGTCATCATAAAGGCACATAATGAAAAATGAAATTTGAAAGACCGCATCTTTTCAACATTTGAAAACATCAACACCGTAATTCTCAGGACTTGTAATGGCACTTGCACACTATAAACAAAACGGAGCAAGTCTCGAAGATAGACGCTGCCAAAGTCAGCTTCACACCACACACACACATGCAATACATTTGCTCATTGGTCACAGTCAAACAAAATGATTGGGAACTCATCTCGCAAATCCCACAAAGATACAAGAATGTTGGCAAAAACATTCCCATCAGGAAGGCATTGTACACGTGCCACTGTACGCGCCAGGTTAATAGCTGGAATCGGTTATTTCAGAGGTCTTCTCCAACCTCAACAATTCTATGACTCTACATATGGATGATTTGGAAAGAACAACTTTTTGGTTTCTTAGAAGAAGTGCAAAGTCCAAGGTCTCCCTGAAGCGAAAGGCCAAAAGACACAGCTAAAGCTGCCATTCTCTGAAATCTGATAAACCAGCATTTTGTAACACAAATTTTATGGAGTAGTTATATTCTAGTTTAAGGAAAATATACACTAGCCATGGAAGCACTGAACACAGATTTACATCTGATCGCTGTCTGAAAAATATTGGCCCAAATAATATGTGGAACTGGGGAGATTCAGGCAGTTATTCATGTCTGCTTGCTTATTTGTTTAAAAAAGAAAAAAGAAAGAAAGAAAAAAAAGAGACCCTTAACGACCTTACAGAAACAAAATTCTTCCTTCAGCAATCCAATTTCAGAAAGTGGTCTAAGAGCAGTTGCTTCTAGAAGGTCAAGATAAGTATAATCTCAAAGATTAAGACACCACACATCGCAGAAAGCAAAAAAAGCGTAACAAGTGAGTTTGGCAATAATTGTTACTCTATTTGAGTGTTCAGGCCTGAAGGCAACTGAAATGCAGCATACCCCCACTCCCCTAAAAAAGGAAGTCACTTTGGGAGTACTTGTGTACCCGGAAATACGTAACTTTCTGCATTGAGGAAGTGCTGCTTGTTTTTTCTGAGCAGGAGCTGTTGCTCAAGCACTACCAAGCTCTGTGTGCACGCTTTGATGGCTTCATTAACATCAACCTGAAGGGCGCCTGAGATCAGCAGCCCCATTCGGTCACTTGGACAAAATGCTTCAGTATTTTCTGGATTTCACACATGCAGCCAGCGTGCACAGAAGACTGTGACGGAAAGAGTATTTCTTTTGCAGACAAACCTGTAAAACCTTTTCATCACAAGGCATTCCTCTATTGGCTAAAAGCACACAGCATACTGCAGCCCTCTAAGCGAGGCAAAGAATGGAGAGTCCAAAATGAGAAGCATTTCTCTCCCCACGTCAGCTATGACAAGCGCTGCTGTTAGCTGCGTTAAAATCACTGTCAGCCTAGTACTGGACCCGCTGTCGCATTTTTAAAGGGCACCTTGCACTTGTATGGAATGGATCTAGTAACCAAGCTTCCTCTGCTCCTGTCTAGCGTGATCCTATAAAACGTGAAGCTGTAACCCAAGGTTTGTAAGGTTAACGGTGCTAACGTTTACAAGTGCAAGAGTCCAGTGAAGCAAGTTATGAAAATCACTGATTGTATTACGAAAATACCGTGTAAATCCACTTGAGGTATTCTGATACCACAGAACAGCACTTTCTCAGGCTCTTATTCTTTAAATTAAAAAAAAAAAAAAGTAGTAATGGAAAAGGTTAACCTGAAGATAGAGGTGGTGGGCTACATTTTAATGTGCTGCTCCATCCTTGGCTGTATCTAAGATCCTATTTTATTTTTTTTTAAAGAACTTAACAATAAGTCTTCAAAAATAACAATAGTAAGTGCGTACTTCTAGACGTGCAAAATGTTGCCTGTGAATTGCTTGACAATAGGCAGCATGACAAAACAAGAAGTCACTTTCATAAATTCAGTATCAAGGCAGTATAAACTTCTCCTACCTTGGGTTTGATCCAAGCCAAATACACATTTAGAGAAGACAAAAAAAAAGGTCAATGAGTAAGATATGCATGATTTCTTGAAAATATAAACATATTGATGATTTAAAGATAGTCTCTTGAATTTTCTTGAAACGCAGTGACATTTTAAAGTGCAATATAGGTATCTGTTTACAAATGGTGAACTAGAATTTAAGAAAATTTCTTCCCACTTGAGGGCAAAAGTAGAAATTGCAGCATCTCCACAAAGTTCTGTCTCTAATTGTGAGAGCAGATTACTTAAGAAATCATTTTTGTTCTGATGTTCCCAACAACATTAGAAGCATCTCACCTTTTTCTTTCACTTCATGCTATTCCCAAATTCTGCTTCATTTTTTCATATACAACATAGCTGATGCTGACAGCTGGAAGCACTTTCATAAAATTAGGAGCTATGCCCCTATAAAGTCCTCGGATTCCCTCTGTAGCGATAATTCTTTGAAAGAGACCGACCATGTTTAGCTGTGGAGCTCCTTCCACTGAGGCTACAACAAAAAGATAACATGTTATACAACAGCTCTAGCAGTATTAAAATTCTTAAAGAGGTGCTAAACACCTGGATGGTAGGACCATTACCTCTAGGGCCACCAATCAGAACTTGAGTCCTCACAAAGAAGATATCTCTTGAAGTTCAGACATTTGAGAGCTATCCATGTGTCCAAATCCACCAGAAAGCATTATCCGACTACATCCTTTGAAATCTAGGCTCCTATCCTGAAGTTTGTACACATCAAGCAAAAATCTCAGCTATGAAATTGTCTCTATGAAACGTCCTCCAGAGCAAACATTGCTGTCTACCTTCACAGGATGATGCAAGTCCTTTTCATTTTACCTCTAAAACTGAGGAAACATTGTGAAGTTTAGAAAACTGCTTCCAGACTATGAGAGGGGTCCTATGCCTGGTATTCTTGTATGGTATGCGGCTCTCCGAGCACACAGAGTGTCTGAAATCTTACATTTGAATCAAGCATGATGAAGTATAAAGTCGGGATAATAAGGAGATGGGACCAACGATAAGAATTTTACAGGTAAGTCCTTCACTTTCCAAGTAGTTCGTTTGGGTTTTTTTAATTCCCATGTCACTGCCACAGCTACCTCAAATTATACAATTCTGGTGTGACCACACAGAAACATTTTCAGTACAACAGGACTCACCTTGTGCCTGCATGCGTGTTCTGATAAGAGCAAGAGGGTAACTGGCCAACTGCCCACATGTGCTGGAAACGGTACCACATCCCAACAATACAAAAACCCCTGGGTTCGCAGAGCTTGATGCATAGTGTTCTAGCCATGTGCTCTTCAAGAGCTGTCAAGAGATAAAATTAAATAATAAGACAAGAGAATTGCGTTCAAGAAAACAAATCAATGCATCTTTACTCATAACAAATCTTAAGAGGTCAATTGTGAAAAGCACCAATCTTGCTCCACCAGTCCTACATGCTTACTTTTAAAGTGCACAGGTAAACACCTTAGCACAAGTGGAAGGACTTTACGCAGACTACCATAGTTAATACCTAGAAGATATACCCATAAAAGCCACAGCAATAGGAGCAGTGCCCATGTTTTAGCCCTGTTAATACTTTGGGAGGGAGCAGGAGGAGGAAAACACAACTCAGCACTCCACAGGGCGAAACAACAGCTGGCAAGCTGTGCACATCACCCCAAGCAGAAACAAGGATGCAAACTGCAGAAAAGTACTTCCATACTGTTTTGAAAGCATTTGCTCAAGCAATTCTGCTGATTACTACTGCAGCGTCACAAAAAGATTTGTCTAGGCTACAAAAAAAATTAGCCTGCGTATCTGAGTTACTGAACACACTTGGAAGAAAGACCTTGCATCTAAGGTGGAGAAAACGTTTCAATTGTTGCTGATGGGTAGAAGAGGTGACAGCTTCTCTTGAAAGGAAAGAGCTGTGTTTTAAACTCCTCACAACTATATGTCAGCCACAAAAAAACCAGGTGACATGCACAGACACACAGTTTACTATAATCCAATTATAAATCCAAGAAAAAGGCAAAAAAAAATGTATTATGTATCATAAATGCAGGATAGGTAACATAAAAACCTGATGTGATATTTGTGTTAAGTCTGCTAAGATTAGTGGAAATTCTCATTTGCTTAAATTGAAGACAACTTTACCCTTAATATGAACATAGTGTATTTTGTGATCTAAACTCACCTCATAAACTGCAAGGTCAATGCCAGCGTAAGGAATTATACCCAGAATATTAGGAATATAACCTTTGTAGAAGGCCTTTACACCTTCTCTTTTTAAGATCTTCTTAGCACAGTCAAACATCCCAGAATACTGCCCTGTTTTACCCACAGCCAATCTGGTCTTTAAAACCTAAAGGGGAAGAGAATAGTAGCCTTAAACACATACCAATTGATTAATGTATTTTATAAACACAGGAAAACACAGTATCTCTCTGCTTATTCAATTGTCTGGAACTACTTTGCATTTTTGGTACTTCAAACCTCCTTAGTTATGACTGCCATTAAGACTTTGTTAGGAGAAGGCTTCTCCAGCTTTTATCATTATTGCAGAGCAGCACACATGCTACCATATGCTAGCTTACAAATTACTAGCCTTTTAAAATTGCATTTTAGCTTTTTCTTGATTAAAACAGGCAGACCTTTAATCAACTTGAAGGCAACAGTGGGGAAAATATTTAATAGATGCATTAGTTAAAGAACAGGTGAGAGCATTTAACAGACTAGAAAAATCACACTTCTGGTCTGCAAATAGCAAAGCATATTAAGAAAAGAACCTTTCAAAAAGCAAGACACTCTGAGAGGTGATTAAGCAATATAAAGATTGCACACCATTACTGAAACCCAGCATGTGATTAATAATGCAAATAACTCTATACAGCATCTTAGGACACAGAAATGAGTAACAGTATCCAAAAGAAACCCTGAGGGAAATTTCCTGAGCAAGAATTTAGGCTGCTTCAAAGCCTCGGAAGACTACAGCTTCCTCAGGAAGCTGTAAAAACAATCTTTGTTTTTTACTTACAAACACCCTAAAAATCACTTCTAGGATGGTATCATATCTTCGTTAGGAAGATCTTACTACAGAACAGTTCACTTGCCTCCATTGATCAGTGCAATCCAGATGATGTACATCACCTTTCAGTCATTCTGTAACTTAACACACCTCTGTACTCGACCTGGCTGAGGTTCAGCGGCTCTAACAGGAAAGGTGCTACTTTAAAGGGATCATTATCGCTGTCAAAAATGAAAACAGCTAAGTTCTATTCC